>NC_079437.1:29533636-29633636 GCF_903798145.1 Danio aesculapii
CTTCCATTGGTCTCACACATACACGTGACACAAATTTGCATGTCGGAACTTTGGAAGGCAGCGACATGCAAAACTAGTTGCATGAGCTTGCGATTCCAGCCTGGTGCATTCACATATTAAGGAATGGAAGCCAATGGGGGTGAAAATGCAATGTGTCTGTGGCTTAATAGCAGTAAATTGTCTTTAGATGACTGGAACAGCATTACTGGTAAATTCAAAAATAGGCTGTTCACACGTACACAGGCGTTCCACTTTTTCCAGAAAAGTGCATGGGTTTGAAAAGAATTAAACGAATGATGATCTGAAATAATGCGTCAGAAGCACAACTACGCACGGCACATGAACCTGCACTCAAATGTTGAATGTTGTAGTCATCATTGTTGTTCATCATCACTGAAGCCATATGGTCTGTTTTAGGGATGTTCTTTGGTACCTTTATGTACATAGAACAGGTCAGAAACCTTTGCTGTCTATATGGATGATGAGAGGGCTAAAATACCCAAAATATCCTAATTTGTATTCCGAATATGAACTAAGGTCTCAGGGGTTTGGATCAACATGAGGGCGGGTAATAAATAATGTTAACATTCATTTTTGGGTGAGCTAACCCTTTACGAAGGTGAGACCACCTTAGTCATTTGTCAGACTTATAGTTTTGATGCTGATTTGAGCATGATTTTTATCAAACTAACCAATAAAAGCGTGTCCTGTTCCAAAATGTTAAGGCAGGAGTGAACCCATCCTAAATAAAAGCCTAACATTGGATTTGGTGCATCTGATTTTAGATGGCTGTTATGTTGTCTGTGTCATTGTACTAACTCCTCTGACTATCATCCTGTCTTTCTTTCACTCACTCACTCACTCATGCTCCCTGCTTTGCAATCAATAACTCATCTTTCAGCGTCGATTTTTCCTCTTCCCCACAGGAAAACAAACGTCCTTCTACAGGACAAACAAAGGGGAGAGAGGGGGAACGAGATGATGACACACCAGAATCAGAGGACAGAGTTGGATAATGACAGGAAAGCCTGTGAATATACTGCGACCAACTGTCATGTAAAGGTAAGGATAAAGTGGGCCAAGGGTTTGCTGGGGGGAGATTGAAAGGGTAGTTATGGGATGGATGATTAGCCTGGGTCTCCACTGTACGAGCGCAGAGCGGATTGGGAGATGAGGAGGGGTTGTTTGGGGGAATGGCATATGGAAGGGATGGAGCTTAAGTCAGCACAGAGATCAAACACCCGTATTGACCTACGCTACAGCTGCATTAATTTCTTATAGCTCAGGCCGTGAAAGATAGACAGGTTTTAAGGCTCACAGAGTGAAAATGATACTCGGCTCAGGACTAAAAAGGCAGCAGTAATACGCAGTTTATGACAGGGAATCTAATATCTTCTTAAAGCAATAGTTCACCCAAAAACGTTTACTCAGTTCCATTCCTGCATGACTTTTACTTCCCCTGAGGAATAAAAAATAAGGAGCTTCACATCTGCTTGTTTTCTGTGCTATAAAAGTGAATGGTGACCAGGCACTGTCAAGCTCCCAAAATAATAAAAGGCACCCATTAAAGTATTATAAAAGAGAATTCATTTGATTGTACCCTTTTAAACTTGTTGGAACAAAACCATATTTTGGGGAGGTCACAAAACGAAATACATAAAACAAATACAGTAGGAATATTTTAAACTATTTTTCTTCTGAAATTTGGCCGGTTAATATTTATTTTATTTTAAGTAACAGATTATTTATTTATCTTAGTTTTGGTTAACTGTAATGTTGTCACTATCTACACTCACCGGCCACTTTATTATACACCTTATTAGGACTTCGTTGGACCCCCTTTTGCAAACCTTCGTGGCATAGATTCAACAAGGTACTGGAAATATTCCTCAGAGATTTTTGTCCACATTGACATGACAGCATCACGCGGTTGCTGCAGATTTGTCGGCTGCACATCGATGATGCAAATCTCCCATTCCACCACATCCCAAAAGTGCTCTATTGGATAGAGATCTGGTGACTGTGGAGGCCATTTGAGTACAGTGAACTCATTGTCATGTTCAAGAAACCAGTCTGAGATGATTCGCTCTTTGACATGGCATGTTCTCCTGCTGGAAGTAGCCCACAGAAGAAGGGTACACTGTGGTCATAAAGGGATGGACATGGTCAGCAACAATACTCAGGTAGGCTGTGGTGTTGATACAATGCTCATTTGGTACTAATGGGCCCAAAGTGTGCCAAGAAAATATTCCTCACACCATTACACCACCAGCAGCAACCTGAACCGTCAAAACAAGGCAGGATGGATTTATGCTTTCATGTTGTTGATGCCAAATTCTGAACCTACCATGCGAATGTCGCAGCAGAAATCGAGACTCATCAGACCAGGCAACGTTTTTACAATCTTCCATTGTCCAATTTTGGTGAATTTCCTGTTCTTAGAGTGGCACCTGATGTGGTCTTCTGCTGATGTAGCCCATCTGCCTCAAGGTTGGACGTGTTGTGCGTTCAGAGATGCCCTTCTGCATACCTCGGTTGTAATGAGTGGTTATTTGAGTTTCTGTTGCCTTTTTTATCAGCTTAAACCAGTCTGGCCAGTCTCCTCTGACCTCTGGCATCAACAAGGCATTTGCGCCCACAGAATTGCCGCTCTCTGGATATTTTCTCTTTTTTGGACCATTTTCTGTAAACCTTAGAGATTATTGTGCATGAAAATCCCAGTAGATCAGCAGTTTCTGAAATACTGAGACCAGCCAGTCTGGCAGCAACAATCATGCCATGTTCAAAGTCACTTAAATCATCTTTCTTCTCCATTCTGATGCTCAGTTTAAACTGCAGCAGATCATCTTGACCATGTCTACATGCCTAAATGCATTGAGTTGCTGCCATGTGATTGGCTGATTAGAAATAAAGTGGCCGGTGAGTGTATATATCATGGTATGACAATGGTTTTTGTTTGTTTCTATGTATAAATTAACATTCTCATACAATGAATAAATTTAGTTGCATTTAATAACAACTAAAACAATGTGAAATAAAATATTGTAACGATTTGTGGGTGAAAAAAAAAAGACCTCTTTTTCGGCTGAACTGCAACCAAAAAACTACAGAGAACAGCTGCCACATTTATTAATTATAAAGTTCAACAGACGTAGGATGTAGTTTTAGTGTGTGAGCTGTTCTGTTTTTGAAGTGCATGAGTGGAAACAAGGGTCAATAATAAACCAACACAAAAAATGGGATCAGCTTGAATTCACTGGAAATAGAGAAATATAAGACTCCTTACAACCAAACATGGAGCGATAATTTAGAGTGTAGCTATAAAAAGAGAAAAGAAAGCATTTCTGACTGACTCTGCATGACTTGGAGTTTTGGTTTTGATTGGAATTTTGTTGATTTGACCAGACCTTGACCATCGCAGCCACTGTTTGGAGGCATGCACAATGTTTGGAGGCACATAACAATGTCCAGGATTCTGGGATGCTGTGCAGTCTGCATTATTGGGGAAGCAGTTTAAACATTCTGCATGCTTAGACACACAGGTGAATGCTGAGGCTGTGGTAGGACTAGTATGTACAGTACTGTATGTGTGGTGTGAGGGGGACTACTTGCATAATTTATGAAGTGCGAGTGTAGTTCAGGCACCCTGGGTGAGCTGTGGGTCACATCTGCATTATCAAGAGCTCTTAGTCTCCTCCTCTTAACTCCATCCCAATAACATGTGGAGGGTGCCAGGGCTTGGTGCATTTCAACAAATTAAAAAACTCAAACTATTATAACTTAGTAGTTTCTCTGAAATTGTAAGTAGTTTTAATGTGTTAAATGTGTATTGTTACTTAAGTACGTTTTTAGTGCTGTATTGTTACTTCACCATTTTCCTTCAATCTACTGTCACTTTAATTCTTTTTTTTTTTTTACTTCTCAACCATAGACAAGAAAAAATTGTCCTGTTATTTAGAAAAATTGCATTAGACAGACTGACCTGAAGACATAGATGCTTTATAAATGCAGTAAACATGTACAGTGAAGCATTAAAATTGTTCATGCGATGATCGTGAGATGGTTTAGAATGCATGTCACTAATGAGAAGATGAAGTATGCCTACTGTATGATCGCTAAATGGCCTAAAAAAATAACAAAATGCACTACAGAATGTTACGTTTTCAAATACATTCCCAAATTGCATGTTTTCTATTAGTGCTGCATGACTGCAATCATAAGTCGGAGTTCAAGTGCAAAACCTATGTGTTAATATATCATCACAGCTAGATTTTTGCCTCTTATGTTACATGAATTTTGGTTTATGTAAACTATAACATGTGGTCTCTCTGATTATTATAGGTAGATATATTGATGTAATGTCACATTAAATTCATTTCACATTTTGAAATCCATAGTTCATGTCTTGAAATCCTGAATTGCAAATACTGTATAACTTACACTTAGAAACACACTTAAAAGAAAATGGCACTGAGGTAAGCTACTTTTTAAAAAAATATATATTTTTTTATTTGTAGGTTACAAATGGGCGCTGCCATTGGAATATTTTGGCTCGAGACTTCTGGTCTCCATCACTTCCATTGATTTTTAGACGGTAAAAACAGCTCTGTCTGCCACTTGATGTTGCAAACTGATATTTGCTTATTCTATCTCATCTACTTTTTATGTAAAGTCATGAACATACTTGTTTGAAGAGCAAGTTGCCATTGATTATTCCTAGTCATTTCTACCATAGGCAACTGAATCGTATAGCAGAATCAGGCCAATGATTTTCACCACCTAATACGTGCTACTTTTGAGTACTTTTAAAAGGGGTACTTTTTTATACTCGTATGTTTAGTATTTAAAACAGATACTTTTTAAAATTTACACTACATTCTTGGAAATACTTTGAGTATTTCCAGCACTGGTCATTTTTAAAACTCATCACATCAGGTTTGTTGTAGCTCATTTGATTGTGACATTTGGAACCATTTGTACAAAACACACTATGGATAACCATTACCATATTCAAGCATCAGACTTGTTTCAGACTA
This sequence comes from Danio aesculapii, assembly GCF_903798145.1. Lineage (NCBI taxonomy): Eukaryota > Metazoa > Chordata > Actinopteri > Cypriniformes > Danionidae > Danio > Danio aesculapii. The sequence goes on from NC_079437.1 coordinate 29,538,673, forward strand.
GTTTTATAGGACTAAGGCGCTTCTCAGAAAATAAAATTTGTGGAATAGTATGCTGTTGGATCTGGAAAGACTGCTATAAGCAGTATATTGGCTTGCTTTCCAAACAACTGAAAGAGAATAGCACAGACCCAGGAAAAACGATCTGTAGTGTTGTGCGGATAACAGGCAATCGATGAGTCCTGCAGGTCAAGTAATAAAAAATTATATTCCAGCCAATTAAAGACTGATGAAAGGTAATTCAATCAAGTAATGATTTAAATAAAGACAAAACCCCAATTCACAGTAAAACATAATGAACAAACCATATTCTCTTACTTGTGTTATCCTAAAATCTATGAGATTAAGTATAAAATACAGTTTCTAAAATTAATTTATAAACAAACTGTAATTACAAGGAATTTCTATTGCAAGTAAATAATAAATAAATAAGTAAAACGTATTTATTTTTTATTTATTTTTACATTTTCCACCTAAGCTGGCTTTTGGTTGACTTTTTTTTTCCATAAATAAATAAATTAAATTAAATTAATAAATGTATGTATATATTTTATTATTTTATTTTTACATTTTCCACCTAAGCTGGTTTTTGGTTGACCTTTTTAAAATAAATAAATAAAATATATACTATTTATTTATTTATTTATTTATTTATTTATTTATGTCAACTAAGTCAGCTTAGGTGGAAAATGTAAAAAAAAATTATTTACTTTATTTATTTTATTTTATCTATTTATTTATTTATTTATTTATTTATTTATTTATTTATTTATTTATTTATTTATTTATTTATTTATTTATTTATTATATATTTTTTTACATTTTCCACCTAAGCTGGCTTTTGGTTGACCTAAATAAATAAATTAATTAAATAAAAATAAATAAAATAAATAAATATATGTATATATTTTATTTATTTATTTAATTTTTCCACCTAAGCTGGCTTTTGGTTGACCTTTTTCAGCTTTGCTTTCACAAAGACCTACAGCCGAAGCCTTTATGCAGAAGCATGCAGAGCACAGCGCCACTCTGGAAGAGGGTTCTGCCTGATATGCAAAACGCAAACAGATGCGAAGGAGCACAATCGCAATGTCACCCTCATACTCGTATACCAACACCCACACCCTTAGGTTAGTCAATAATTGTAACCCTGAGTCAGTATTGTTCAGATGCTGACCCCATAGCAAACCCTCACCCAGCACAAGAGAAATGTAGACTTGAGGCTAGACATCATTACACACATACGCACACACACATAGAGCGCAGGCGGAGGTCAGCCATCAGGGTCAACCTAAACACCCCGCAGCTAACAAGTCACAGCTCTAGTGTCAAAGCTGTGGTAACACATTGACATAATGGCTGCTAAACACACACAACACACCGATTCATTTTTGAGACACACCCATAAACTCACACCAATCCCTGAGGCAGATGTTTCATGTCAACATGAGATCACGATGAACCCGGTTGACTGTTTTAATGCGTGTGACACAGCAGTGCAAAGGCCAAACAGCCAGAGATGCGGACATTAGATATTTAATGTTGATACCGTTGTTATTTTAAGAGTTATGTTTGGGCTGATGTGTCTCGGTGGTTTAAAAACTCTCATCAGTGACAAAACGACTGAGATGACCAATCAAATCACACATAGTAAACATGAATTTCAGCACAGTGCTTCGGTTTTTACAGAACAAGGTAAGGCTGATGAAAATGAGAGGGGGGGGGGGTATCCTGTCCACAAATTAAGAATTCACTCCTTGCTTTTTTTCCAGCAGATTAGGTTCACAGACAGTCCTGACCTATGTGATTTATTTATTTATTCATTTATTTTTTCTTGTATAATAGTAAATACAAATATCTAGCATCAGTAATATTTTGCACCATAAGTTAAAGGAGTAGTTGACCCAAAAATAAAAAATACACTGTAATTTACATACTCTCAAGCCATCCTCTGTGTTTGTGACTTTTTTTTTTTCTGTCAGATGAACACCTAATAAATTTAAATGTGTCATAAATCATATAGGCTACACTAGATGCAGATAATTTGCATTTGGTCGTTGCCAGAGGTCAGCTATTTATTTCCTTTTTTTTTTTTTTTTTTTCTCCCCATTAAATTTTTTTATTTTTAAAATATTTTTGTTCAAATAAATAAAACAACATCATCAATCCCCTTTATAAAACATAACTTACACCCTGGGGCCTGTATCATGAAGTTTCAGTACAGTTTTCACCAGTTCTGGGAATCATTTGATATAGCTCAGCTGCTCCATATTACAATGGCGTGTAAAGAGTGATTAACCCAAAGTTGATGCAACCTAAAGTAAAAGTAAACTGGGCTCTGGAATCATATAGGTTACAGTAGTTTGAGGATAGATTTGTGCATTTTTGAAGCTATTATACAATGAGCCAATATACATTTAAAACTTCGTCTGGCAGAGAAAAAAGTAATATACATTGATAATGGCTATGGGGTAATTTTTATCTTTGGGTGAACTACTGCTTTAAAGGGATTCAAAAGAATCTCCTATTATACATATCATGTGCAGAATTTCAATATTTGGAAAATTTCTTGATAGAAATGAAAAGTGAATGACCGACAGTATATCTTCTGATGCAATCTGCAGAATTTTTTGTCAAATTTATTTTCAGGATATTGAATAATTAATGTGAGTCAAATAATTCATAACTAAGTGTGAATATACAGGAAACATTCGGCGTTTTGTGATTTCAACATGTAATGTAAATATTCAGTTTTATTTTAAAATTAAACCTTTGAAACGGTTGCAGTTGATTCCAATTTTTTTCTTTATTTCCTCAAGTTTAGTTCTTTAAACCATTTATTTTCTTTAAATAAAAAGCCCATTGCTGTAAAACTGAAAGTAAGATCTTTCTATCAGCTCTTTGTTGCATGACTGGTTATAAGGCTAAGCACTGCAATAGAACTAAGTGTGAAGATGGAACTATTATAGAGCTAGGTATAGACACTAATATAGAACGAGTTATTCATAGTTACTAATAGTTATTAGCTACTAGATACTAATAGTTGCAGTTGATTGCGTTTTGTTGTCTTGCTTTTTTTGTTCTTTTTATTTCTTCAAGTTTACTTCTGTAACCCATTTTTGTTCTTTAAATAAAATTATCATTGCTATAAAACGGATCTTACTTTCATTCGATCAGCTCTTTGTGGCCTGGTTATAAGGCTAAGCACTGTAAAAGAACTAAGTGTGAAGATAGCACTATTATAGAACTAGATATAGACACTAATATAGAACTAATAGTTATAAATGGTTACTAATAGTTGTTAGCTACTATAGATACTAATATAGAAGTAAATGTTGCAGTTGATTGCATTTTGTTGTTCTTGTTTATTTCCTTAAGTTTAGCTCTTTAAATAAAAAGAGCATTGCTGTTAAACAAATCTTACTTTTATTCTATCAGCTCTTTGTTGCTTGATTGGTTATAAGACTAAGCACTGTAGTTGAACGAAGTGTGAAGACAGAACTAGATAGACACATAGTTATTAATAGTTACTAATAGTTACTAGCTAATAGATACTTATATAGAACTAATAGTTGCAGTTGATTTGTATTTTTATGTATTTTTTTCTTTATTTCCTTAAGTTTATTTTTTAACCCATTTTTTTTTCTTTTAATAAAAAGAGCATTGCTGTAAAACAAATCTTACTTTCATTCTATCCTTCGTGATTGGTTATAAAGCTAAGCAATGTAATAGAACTAAGTGTGAAGATATAACTATAATAGTTATTAGCTACTAGATACTAATATAGAACTAATAGTTGCAGTTGATTGCATTTTTTAAATTTCCTCTTTATTCTTCTTAGTTCTTTAATTCCTCAAGTTTGCTTCTTTAACCCATTTATTTTCTTTAAATAAAAATATACAGCACTGCTGTAAAACAAATCTTACTTTCATTCTATCAGCTCTTTGTTGTGTGATTGGTTATAAGGCTAAGCACTGTAATAGAAAAAGAAATGTGATGCAATGCATGCAGAACTTAATGTAATGCTGTGACTTGACATTCGTTTTGCATTAATTGCAAATGCCTTAACAATTTTGCCCCCTAAATATGAATTTGTGGAGTATCTTTGTTCTTTTTGGAGGCCTCAAATCATTATTACTTTCCAACACTGTCCTGGTCTTTCTGATAAAATTCTTCATCAGCTTTTGCATTCACTTTTCATAAAATCCCAATGGGTACATATCAAATCAAACCATCTTTTTTTTTACCCCCACAGAATATCATGTTTCACTGAGAAACATGTACATTTTTAATAACCACATTCAAATTGGCAGCAAATGTCGTTTCTTGTCGACTTCAAAATGTGCATCTAAATTCATACAAGCAGACATACAAACACACACTTGTGTTCTCGCATCCCCCATTTTGCATTCGTTGTTTGTTTGATCCTGTTTTTGACATGAAAAACATCCAGAATAACCACCCACAGTTCAATACTCATTTTGTGAAAAAAAGAACATCTTTTATTCCATAAATTTATCAGTATGGCACATGAACAGAGATTGAATGGTCTGAAAAAGATTTGGCACAGAACCATTACAGCAGAACGAATCTGCCCTCCTCCACACACACACACACACACACACACACACACACACGCTCAAATAAACACGCACACTCATTCGCACATGCACACAACACATTTCAGATGTTAATAATACACACATTCCAGAGCGTTTTATCTAACAGTTTCAAACAGAGTCAGGAGAAACAATCACATTAACAACTACTTTCAATATTTCAGAGGGCCTCCGACAACCCAAAGTGGCAGATGGGGGAATGTTTAATTGAACAGAGGGAAGGAAATATCTGAGGCATCAGTTTGCTTCTCTGTTGTCTTTCTGTTTTTTTTCCCCTTCCTCTCAAGAGAGGATTGTGGTTGCAGCGTGTGTGTTTGTATGTTAGACACCAGACAGTCGTGAATATCTGGCCCTTCAGGGAAAAACTGATAAACGAGAGGCTGTTGTGGTAGAAAAGTGAGAGAATGAAGTGATAAAGGATGGATTTGGGAAAAGAAGAATACGTTTACACAACTAAAGATATTTCTTTGTGTTTTCTAAAGATTTGTGTACGGATAAAAATGATCTCCGTTCACACACATCTATAAGAAACAACTAAAAATGTTGTATTATTCATGCTAGGCTAGTAGCTGGGAAAGTCACTTTGTAAAGAAACACTATGCACCTTCGGCTATATTGTCCTGTAGTCCACGTTTTGTGTTTTGGTTGCAGTCATACATGCTTATATCTTGAACAAGTGATATGGATTACATAACAATTCTCGAATTTTGCGTTTTCAGGCTAAACCACTTATTTTATGCACGACCAAAATGCATAATCGTTAGTTGATACTTGTCGTTTCCAGTAAGTGCTTCATAAGATTAGATGGCAAATGAATTGGGAATTAATTACATACACTTTAAATCATGTCATAATTTCTTCAATGACTATGTTTACATGGACATCAGTAATCTAATTATTTTCTTTAATCTAGGTGTTTACATGAGTCGCTTTTTGAATGTTCCTTACATGATCCCGTTTTACCACATAGTTTGATTAATGTCTTTGCTTTTCATGTTTCCTCCTGAGTTTCATGTAATTTTGGCCATTTCATTTTTTATTTTTCAACTTTAACTGCAGTCCGGCAGTTTTACTTTCATTCAGAAACAGTTCATTCATGCCCCCGCATGACAAATTGAGGTATTGGAAGTGTGTTGTTTTTTAAATGGACTTTAATACTGCACACTGAATGGAAGGAAAGAAAGAAAAAAAAACCTCAGCTTTTCACGATGCAGGTGTCTGTGGTCCTTCACTGACTCTAGATACAGAGAATAGTGTCAAACAGCCATGTGTGTATGGAATATTCCATCGCAAAACGTGGTGAAAAGTCCTACATGATGGTAATAGTTTGACTAAGGTGTTTACATGTCTGTACTGCACTTCGATAATGCGACTAAATCCTGCATACTTCACATGTCCTTATTTGATTTCTGTTTATTTCGATTATTAATCAACCTTAATCAGATTAATAAATCAAAAATCGCTGTTTATGTGGTAGACTCTCAATCAGAGTATTGTCTTAATCATATTAAAATCGGATTATTGGTGTCCATGTAAATGTACTCAGTCCCATGTTGTTGTAAACCAGAAAGATAGTTGTTTTTTTTTTAGAGAATATTCTAATCTTTTTAATATAAAGAAAGGAGTGAAGCTATAAAATGACTAAAAGCATCATAAAAGTATCTTAATAGAGGTCTGTTATACGAAGCTAGCTGAACAACCTCTGAGTTTCAGAGTAGATTTAGAGATGACAAGACCAAATATGATAATAAAAAAATAACACAGGGCTCAGGTTTTACAGTGCTCCATATAAACCCACTAGGTCAATGCAGGGTTTGATCTAGAGTTTGCACCTCAAAAGAGTGACATCTGCAGAAACTGTTTAAATTAATTCACTTCTCCCAACATCAATTATTAGTTAATTATTAAAAATAGTACATTTAAATACTTTACTCCATCACTGCAAATGAATCAGCTGAAACATTTCACCCAACAATAAACATTTCCTCACCCTTTACTCACACTCAAGTGGTTGTAAACTTTTATGAGTTTCTTTCTTCTGTTTAACAAAGTACAAGACATTACGAAGAATGCTGGAAAAAGGCAGCCACTGACATCCATAGTAGGAATCAAAGGGAAGTCAATACCTGTTTTTTTTCTCCCAAGATTTTTGAGTACATCTTCCTTTGTGTTCAACAGAAGAAAGAAACTCAGACAGGCTTGGAACAAGTGGAATGAATAAAGGATGACAGATTTTTCATATTTGGGCAAACTTTCCTTTTAATGCTTATTCATATTATGGATATTCATTCATTCATTCATTCATTTTCCTTCAGCTTAATCCTTTTATTCATCAGAGGAAGGAACCGCAAATTTATCCAGCATAGGTTTTACACAGCGGATGCCTTTCCAGCTGCAACCCAGAACTGGGAAACATCCATGCACACTTATTCACACACATACACTACAGCTGATTTAATTTATTCAATTCACCTATAGCGCATGTTGTTGGACTGTGGGGGAAACCGGAGCATGAACCCATGCATACACGGGGAGAACATGCAAACTCCACACAGAAGGCAACAGTGCTAACCACTGAGCCACAGTGGATGTTTGTATATTAATTTAAATGCAAACATTAATGTCAATTACCAGTTCACATAATTAAATTAAAATTTTTCTATGAATTTTGATTTTTAATTTACATAAGATGTAATATGCAGCAATAGATGGGCTATTTTTGTTTTCGAAATTCATCCACTGCACCTGTATCTCATTTAACATTTTTTTTGTACTGGCTGTATTTATGTATTTAAAACAGGAGCAACTGAAACCAGTAGATCTGTGTGAGAAACGATCTGAAATAAACCGTGTGCATGCCTAAGAAATCCTCAATTCATAAACGAATGATTCATGCGAAGATCTTAACAATGAATCATTTGCTCCAGTTCCCAGATCCACTCTGAATTGTTTGTTCTGAATGATTCAGATTGATTCAGCGCTTTAGTTCAACTCTCAAACTCAATGATCCATTTAACAGTGGAAAACAGCCCACCAGAGGAACATCATCAGTGAATGGCTTGAATTTCAGACTGCTCATCACACACAAATACTGTATGACTTCAAATACAGTGCATGAGTCAAACAGACCACTTTTATGATGCTTCTGCTGCCTAAAATATTTCAACTTTTGGGTTCCACAATAGAAAGAAACGCTTCTAGTTTTTTGGGGGGAGTAAATGATGACAGACCTTACATTTTCTGGGTAAATTATCCCTTTAAACCAGTGTTTCCCAACCCTGTTCCTGAAGGCACACAAACAGTACACATTTTCAACCTCTTCCTAATCAAACACGCCTGAATCAACTCATCAGAACACTCAGAGACTCCAAAACAGTTAATGGGTCAGATAAGGGGGACATCCAAAATATGTAGTGTTGGTGTGCCTCCAGGAACAGAGTTGGGAAACACTGCTTTAAAAGACTGAATGGAAAGTATCTTCTCTTTATTTCACATCGTTTCTCTGTAAGTTGGTGACTCAGAAGGAAAAGGTCTGATGCTTTTTCCGCATGTCGGAAGATATAGACGTAGGGAACGAGAATGAGGGTGAGAAAAGGAGAGAGAGAGAAGGGTGATGTCAGCTGTGCGCCTCTCATTCCTGCAGGTTACTAACAGTGAGGTCATCACAGCCCACGGCAACGCTTGACATACAAGGAGAGCAATGTCCCGCATGCACTGAAACACACATGACTCAATTCAGCAGACGGACGGATGGACGTCCACAATCTTATGAAAACGCTCATGCTGGCTGTCAGCATGCTCGCATTGACACCTACGATATAGGAGTACACGCACACGTCACACGTGCCCACACACTGTGAACTAAGAAAGGTAAACCTTCGTACATCAACCAAAGTCACTGGCAAATGAGACATGCTCAAATGAGACGTGATGAAAAGTGACAAGACATGTCCCAACGTCCTATGACAGCCAGCCTCGCTCCATTTTTCTCTCTTGAGTTGCTGCTTTGTCAGATTCATCAGCAGAATTAGCACATGGGTGTATGTTTTGAAAGAAGAAATCCTACTTATTTTGTTCTGGTTTAGACGTTGTGATCTAAAGTAACTTTTCTTGTAATTCTTGTTTCTTGTAATTCTTGTTTGTTTCGTGATTTTACTGTAAATCCCACAGGCATCATTATTTTTGAGAGTGTACCAGCACAAATAAAGGTACTGAGGCAGTACCTTTTTAAAAGATACATATTTGTACCCACAGCGGTACCTCAAAGGTGCATATCAGTGCCCAAATGTACCTAAAGGTATCTTTGAGGTAGCATTCTACACTCTCAGAAATGAAGGTACGCGAGCTGTCACTGGGGTGTTACCTTTTCAAAAGGTACACATTTGTACTTAAAGGGTCCATATTTGCACCTGAAAAAGTATATATTAGTACCTAAAAAATTTAAGAAGAACACTTTTGTACTTTGTAGGTACTAATATGTACCCTTGAAGTATTAATCTGGACCTTTTACTTCAAAATTAAATTCAGGTACAAATATGTACCTTTTGAAAAGGTACTGTCCCAGTGACATCTCCTGTACCTTTATTTCTCAGAGTGTAGAGTCCTGCAATTATTTATTTGGAGTGCAGGGACACTGAAATGGAAAAAGGTCTAAATATATATTTAGGGCTGTTAATGTTATAATGTGCAATGAAGACATGAATGTTTAATGCAGTTGATCTTTATTTTAACAACTTCACAATTTTAAATAAAATCATAATTTCATTCTGCTTTAGAAATAAATATAATTATTCCTGCTATTTTTATTATATTTGTAACAGAGGCCAGCTAGAGAAGGGCTATGCAGTTAAACCTCATTCTTCTGACTTCTAAACTTCTAGAGGCCATGGTCTTTAGCCTCCTTTATAGAGCAACTGACTCCCATGCAAAGCATTGCTGCTTCGCTCCCAGCTCAGACTGGGTTGGAAGCAGTAGGACCGGTGTGTTATGTGGGGGCTTGTCCGGGATGAGAGTGAGGTTTAGAGGGGTGAGTGTAACTGACGCCAGCTCGCGAAGTGCTTTGCAGGTAAACCTTACTCCTCTGACCTCTAAAGGTGCTCTAGCAACAGATGCTAGAGGCCATGGTCTTTAGCCTTCTTGTTCGAGCAACTCACTTTCATACAAAGCATTGCCGGTTTGATCCCAACTCAGACTGGGTTGGGAGCAGAAGGATCGGTGAGTTACATATACAAATAAATTTTCTTCGTATTAGAAAAAGAAAGATTTGCCTAAGAATGTGGTCATAATGCTCCCTATTTACACAGACTTTGTTTTTCAAGAATATGCACTTTAGAGGTTTGTATTCTCAGGCCTGTTTATAAATAAACAATCAAATTGCGTAAAGTTTTCATGTAAATGCCCCTGTTGCCCAAATGTGGTTCCCTTCAGAGTGTCACACTTATCTCATCTTACACACTACACTGTAAAAAAAAAAAAAATGCTGGGTTACACACAATTCCTTCATGTTGTCCCAACACAGATCGATGAATTTAATATTTGGATGTGGAACTATAAACAATTAAGTTATCCTAAAACACTCAAGAATTGTGTTAATTCATACTCATTGTTCAATAAGTAGTTTGAACAAGCAACACATATATATATATTGAGTGTATAAATGTGTAAAAGTCATAGCTGCCTTTTTATTTTAAGAAATGTATCATCTTAAATTGGTGGTCCCTGACACCCAAACATACAGTATAAAAACCTTCGGGCTACAGCATGAATGCTGTATAAAGAGAAGTCCTTTGTGGTTAGGATTTTAGGAGAATCCCACATGGGGAAGGATAGAAAAGAAACTGCTTTTCAAAAATGACTGTTCTCCGAACATAAATCAAAATCTTGAACGCTGACAGAAGGGGGGTGAAGTTTAAAGTAAAATCAATAATTCTAGTTAAACTTTATTTCATATTGATAAATGTTTACTGTTATGCTGCTCTGTGCCTTTTAGAGTTATTGAAACAAAAGGGTGTGCGTGTTGTAATGTGCTGAGATAACGGCACGCTTTTGTTTCGCCTCTTCTGCAAATCTTGTTCAGTGATCCGCTGCGCTACACAGTAACTGGGTCACATTCAGATCCTTCAGTTTGCCTAGTCTCGGATGACACCGGCGCACTGACCCCCAGAACCCAGAGCAGGTTCTCCTGCAGCTCTGGCGTGAGTTTGTTTTTTTGGCATCCCAGCATGAGCAGGTTCTTCATAAGGTGATCAGGTCACCGCTCATTGCTCTCTCACCAGCCACTCCACAGGCTGCCTACAGATTGTCCACTTCAAAGTTCTTGTTTTTTTTCCCAGTGGACTGCTTCTCTTACATGAACTGTTACCTTCAAACTTCATTTAAACTAACATCATACATGGCATCTAGCCATTACTATGCCCAAAACACATAAACAGTAACCGTGTTGAGACCGAAGTGGTGTGCGGTCTGAAACTCAACAGAGAATTCATCCTCCGAGAGCAGCTGAGATGCTGATTCAGCGTTTTTTAACCAGGCCGACTCATTCAGAATGCTTTTACACATTTACACAAACCTACACTGCATAAAATCATCCTCATAATCAGTATTTTTTTTTGTCATTCTCCAGTAAATATATCCTTAGGATTTCGCTACTTTAGTAGCAAAACTGAGTAAACTGTTAAGACTATTTTGAGACTATATTTACACCATTGGCAATTTTTGTTTGCTTGTTTAAGCCTAAACCTCATTTGCTTTATTTATGCTTAAAAAGAAGGAATTGCCAATGGGGTAAGAAAAACTTCTCATTTATTTAATTCATCTTTATTTCTGTAGCGCTTTTACAATGTAGATTGTGTCAAAGCAGCTTAACATGGAAGTTCTAGTAAATTGAAACTGTGTCAGTCCAGTTTTCAGAGTTGAAGTTCAGTTCAGTGTGGTTTAAATGTCACTGCTGAAAGTCCAAACACTAAAGAGATAATCTATTGATGCACAAGTCAACAAAAGAACAAAAGCAAGTCTTATTAATATCTTGGGCCAAGGAGTTTTAGGTCTACAGTCTACTGAATTTAGGTAATGTTGAAATATGTTAACATAGTTATTTTTTCAGATTTGCCAATTGTACATTTAAAAATAAAATCAGCATAATTCTTTCATTTTGTTTTATGAGACAGGTCAGAAATGATCTATAATTCTAGACAAGATCATTTGATTGTGTCTTCATAATATTACACTTAAATAGTTTTCTCACACAGCAAAGATGAAGACACAGTTAGCAATGTTCTGTGAAATTTCCAGCCTGATCTCACAAGAAAACGTAAGTATTTTACGTTTTGTCAGTTTAGTGGCTAAGTCAGAGTTCAGTCGTTTGAAATTGTACGATTTTAAAAAGGAGGCGTGGCACCTAACCCCACTCCTAAACCCAACCGTTATTGGGGGATGAGCAAATCGTACGAAACTGTACGAATTACATCATACGAATTAGCCACTAAATCAAAAAGTTACGAATTGCCGTGAGATTGTGTTGGAAATTTCACAAAAAAAAGTAATTCTGTGTAATCAGTTTTACATGAGGGTGAAAGTTCTGCATGCAGATTTAGCTTTACACAGACCAAGACAAAACCGCTTGACTTAAAAGTGATGTCTGTGTGAGCTGTGCTCAGTTCATTTATACATGATTGAAAAGTTTGTTCATTCATTCATTCATTCATTTTCTTTTTGCTTTAGTCCCTTTATTAATCTGGGGTCGCCACAGCAGAATGAACCGCCAACTTATCCAGCACTTGTTTTATGCAGCAGATGCCCTTCCAGCTGCAACCCATCTACAGAGAATTTAGCTTATTCAATTCACCTGTACCACATGTTTTTGGACTGTGGGGGAAACCGAGCACCCAGAGGAAATCCACGCGAATGCAGGGAGAACATGCAAACTCCACACAGAAACACTAACTGACCCAGCCGAGGCTCGAACAAGCAACCTTCTTGCTGTGAGACGACAGCACTTCCTACTGCACCACTGCATCGCCATGATTGAAAAATAACTTTTTTATATTTAAGGAAGTTCAATCCCTCTTGAGAATAGTAATATTTGTGTGTCTTTGCAATCAGAACAATTGTATCTCAAAGAACTTTAATAAATAAGCCACAAATACTGATTAACCTTCCTGTCATGTTCGGGTCACTCTTAAATGTTGTTTTACATATGATTGCATCAAGACCTTATGCTATCCTCCACACTATGCATTCGAACATATAAAAAGTGATGATCACCTCTTTCATTGAATTTTACTGTAAGTGTTTTAGTCAACCTTGTTGCACCTGTGGTGTTCCCAGTCAAAAGCGACCGCCATAGGAAATGAATGGGTATCCAGACTATATTTATCCATCAGACCGTAAAAACATCCCATATAAATTACAACACCCCAACTCACTCGCTCACTCACTATTTGTATTTTCAGTGCAGTTATTTTATGTCTAATTCTATGAATAAACACTACTTTGAGACATTGTTCACAGTTAAAGTATGTTGAATAAAAATGTGTGTGCTAATTTAAGAGCAGTTAAAATGGACTGGCCAATTCAATATCAGGTTTAGACCGGGAACGCTAAAGTAAGGGCCAGGATGTGAACATGACAGGAGGGTTAAGAACATGATTTCTGAATATGAGCCACAAGAATTTTTAAACCAAAGGAGCAGAAGATGTCTAAAAAAACATGACACACAGAACTAAAGAAGCAAACGATATTGCGAGGGGACCATGATATGAAATAATCGGTGTGAACAGAACTTTGGCAATGAATATCACTCCTATTAGCAAGCACAATATGTAAAACCAAGCTTAAGCCACCTTAAGCACCGTTTCACTGCACACGACATTCGGACACAACTGTCGGAATACGCCCCCCTTGTGGCAGTTACACAGAATTTTCAGTTTTGTCGTGCACCATGGGAAGCTGATTCTCGCAGTGTCCGAAATAATGCCTCATTCACACTAGCAGCGACTTTGTAGCTGCCTATTGCTCTGGGTGGCGACCTGCTTCAAACGCAGGTCTGTGTAGGTACAGCACAAATATAATAGGTCTCTAAGTGAGCTGAGAGAGGATCACATGAGTTCTACTGGTGCTCCTATTGGCTGTTGCTCAAGAAAGTTGCTCTTCATTTGCATAAAGTTAAAGGATTCTCAACTGTTGCGTTGCTCGACACGCCCACCTGGTCGCCAACGGTCGCTGTCGCTCGCGTAGATGGAGGTCGCCGCAAGTCGCTCACTCTCCATTGAAATGAACAGTCGCTTGTCGATTTGCCACTGCGAGTCGCTCGTAGTGTGAATGAGGCTTAAAGGAGTGCTAAAGCAAGAAACTTAAAGACATCTAAAAAATTTTGGAGGGAATGTGGAGACAACATAATTTTTTTTATTACTCATTTATGAATAGAAAAGTTTTTATTTTTATTTTTTTATATAGACTTTTGTCTATTTCTCATCTCACGCACATGGATCTGCTTAGACAACACTGGGATATATCACATCTGCTTGGCCGGTCGCATACGGTCTAGTTGCAGGAGTTCAAATATTTTAACGTATCCGCAGCTCAAATCGGATCCGAATTTTCTGCATACGGAGATGATCAGAACTCCTGGACTACTCTCCACTGGAAATGAATGATTTCCGGTCTGTTGCTTGTCGTGTGCAGTGGAAACGCTGCTTTAAGCGCCTTTCCACTGCACATGACATTCGGACACGACTGTCCGAATACGCCCCCTTGTGGCAGTCGCACAGAATTTTCAGTTTTGTCATGCACCATGGGAGTGAAGCTGATTCTCGCGGTATTTGAAATAAAGGAGTGCAAAAGCTTGAACCTTTAGTCTCTATGCTTTTCACCAAGGTTGAATGAATGATTGAATGAATACTAGACCTCTAAAAATTTTGGAGGGAATGTGGAGACAAGATGAAATATTTTTTATTACTGTTTTTTTTTAATATAGACTTTTTTTAATTTAAAAATTGCGCGCATGAAGCTGCTTGGACAACACTGTAATACATCACATCCGGCTGGCCGGTCGCATACAGTATAGTCGCAGGAGTTTAAATATTTTTAACAGATCCGCAGCTCAAATCTGAATTTTTCGCATAGGGAGATGATCTGAACTCCCGGACTACTCACCACTGGAAATGAATTACTTCCAGTCTGTCACTTGTCGTTTGTCGGTCTGCAGTGGAAAGCCGGTTTTAGGCATTTGTTTAAAAGAAAACAACATAATTTCTAATGTTTACAGGAAAGTACACAAAACAGGAAGCTTAACATGGTACGTATGACCACCAAAACAACTATCAGAAAACTATCGATATCCGTTATTTAGTGTAAATGTAGCAGAAGCAGGCAACTCAAGCCATAAAATGCAATCTCTTCTAGATATTCCCTGATATAAGAGTGTACTACTCAAAAAAAAAAAAACACACACTGCAACTTTCATAACTCAAAACCAACTCCCCAGCCTAAAACATGTATGTTCCTATAGACTGATGCTGGGTAAAGATGACCGTCAAACTGTTATTCTGTCACTGTGCGTGAAGAAACTGCACTGCATAGCCTTCCCTAAAGATACATGCATTATAAATTCATGGCTGTCAGGTTATCACTCTGGACAAGCAGAATCACCACATACATGTCTTGCCCATGTGCATTTACCTGTCAGTCGAGTGGCATCCAATCAAAAGTGGCACTGACATTTGCCAAGCTTGTACCATGGAGGATTACTTTAGATGACAAGGCACAAACTGTAGAAAATCACACTGAAGACACTGATGCGGTTTCTGAGTCTGAGGTGTCACATGTAATTATCAGTGCCTCTGTCTGTAGGCGCATGTGTGCGTGAGGGAGGGGGCGAGTAAAAGTGCTCTTTATTGACTGAGGTGAGGGTCTAGGATACAATCTTGCATTAGTGTATGTGTGTGTGTGTGTTCAGTGGCAATCAGTGTTTGACAAGCTGCTGCGGGCCCTTGTACAGATCAGTGCAATGACGCAAAGAGACGCCGTGAACAACTGATCTCATTCTCTTCATAAAGCCCCTCAAACACACACGCACATTAATGTCCTGATGGGTATCCAGGAGCCCACACAACCACCACAATGGCAAATGAGGCACATGTTGAAGCAAACCATACACACGCTCGCTAACGCAATAAATCGTTACGTGCGACTTTTGCCACACGCACACACACAAACACCCGAGCTGCTTTAATGCTCAATTCCAAATCTGTCACACACACTCAATCTCAGGGGCTAAATAAGTCTTCAGGGTTGAACAACACACTGGATCTATGGAGCCAGATCAGTCTCAAAAATAATACATATACAAAATAAAATTTATACATGCAGAGTTCACATTTACAAAATCCAATTTGTAAATTCAAAACACAATTCAATAATACGATACAAAATTTGTTAATTCACAAGTAAAAATCACAAATATTTTGGCCAAATGAATTGGATTTGTGTATTTATGATTCCTGTTTTGAATTTACAAATTGCATTTATGTATTTATGAACTGCATTTGTGTATTTACGAATCATGTTTTGAGTTTTTGAATTGGATATATGTATTTGCGAATCGTGTTTTGAATTTACGAATTGTTTTGAATTTATGAATTGGATTTGTGTATTTCTAAATAATTTTGCGTATTTACGAATCGTATTATGAGTTTTTGAATTGGATATGTGTATTTGCGAATCGTGTTTTGAATTGGATTTGTGTATTTACGATTCGTGTTTTGGATTTACGAATTTGATTTGTGTATTTACGATTCGTGTTTTGAATTTACAAATTGGATTTGTGTATCTATGAATTAGATTTGTGTATATACGAATGGTTATTTGAATTTACGAATTGGATTTTTGCATGTACGAATCATGTTTTGAATTTACGAATTGGATTTGTTCATTTACGAATCGTGTTTTGAATGTACGAATTGGATTTGTTTATTCACAAATCGTGTTTTTAATTTACGAAGTGGATTTGTGCATTTACAAATCGTGTTTTGAATTTACGAATTGGATTTTTATATTTATGAATCATGTTTTGAACTAACGAATTGAATTTTTGTATTTATGAATCGTGTTTTGAACTTACGAATTGGATTTTTTTAAAACGTGAATTGTGTTGTGGATGTATGAATTATATTTTGTAAATATTTTGTTTTTGAGACTGATCTGGCTCCATAGGATCTGCTCACTTTCACCCTCAGTACCAGAGCAGAGGACTGTAGTTTTGGGGGCATTTGATGGCAGAAAGCAGTAATATGCTCTGCAGCAAATTACAATTACACACAATTCAACATGACTTTGTCTTTTTAGGCCATGAAAACATGATCTAATAAATTATGCATGAGATATTTGTTGATTTAAACTTTTTTACTTGTTTTAACTAAACATGTTTAATTTTAACTTGGTCTGTTGTAGTATTAATAGACACACATACATTTACTGAATGTTTTTTTGGTAAAAAATATAGTGGAAATTTGAAGTAACTTGTTTTATGTGGTTCAAGCATTTTTATCAGGGGTTTTTATACCTTTAAAGAGGAAAGGACAGTGGAGATTATAGACAGGAAAGTATGGGGAGCAGAGAGAGAGAGGAAGGATTGGCAAAGGACCTCAAGCCAGGAATCGAACTCTGGTCACCGTGAAAACCTTAGTGTCATGTTTTGGTGCACTAACCACTAGAATATTGGTGCTGCCAGGATCAAGAGCTGCATCCCAAATGGCACACTATTCACTATGCACTATGGACTTATGCACTATGATTATTGATAATATGTATGTAGTGTTATCCCAAATGGAACACTAATGTTTTTTTTTACTAAGCGAAATTTAAACCATTTCCCAGATGACATTTGACGATTGCCATATTAGTGACATAAATGACCAAACTACCAAATACTACCTGCCATGAGTATAAGCGCATTCACCATTGGTAGGCGGTATAATCACTCTCACAATCCAAAATAAGTAAAGTGATCCAACATCAGTGCCCAAAAGCTCTGCCCCTTTCACTACGTAAGCATAGCAGTGGCCGTTGAGTGGGTGATGTGTCGTTTAACCAATTGAATAAGTGCATCATCCAGTGCACTTATTCTTTTCAGAGTTTTCAGTGTGAATGCACTACTTACACTATTTAAACTACAAAAAAGGCGTAGAATAGTGCATAAGCGATTTGGGACGCACCTAAGCATTTGATGGTGAAGCAGAATTTTCAGCATGATTACTCCAGTTTTTAGTCTCGTGATTTCAGTGGCAGCTCCAGGATATTTTATGGGAGGAGAGGAGGGGTTGGCAGTACCCAAAACTTCATAGGGGGTGCTAAAAATGATTAAATTGATATCTTTAGCCATCTAAATAACATTCAAATTCAGTCAAATTGTGTTTTTATTTTTTAGAAATAAAAGCTTTGAAAAGGGCATAATTTACTTTTTAATGTTGTATAAATTTTCTCATATGTCACTGTTTAGTTGAACTTCTAATTCCAACTACCAAATTATTACAAATTACAATTTATGATTACACAGTAGGGACTTTTTTTTTAACACAAGCTATATTTGCCAAATTTATTATTGTTTGCAATAGAAAAGGTTCAGAAAATTCATATAACTGTTTCCAGGTAAGCAAATTTTTCAAAGTAGCTGCACACTAGAAACATTAAAGAGATTAACAGCAAACAATTTAAGATTTAAATGAGTACACTGGTATCTTTTAAGTAACATTAGTTTTTCTTGTGATTTAAAAAAAAAAAGTGACTGTCCTGGGGCTTCTGACGAGTCTATTGTCCCATCAAGCCTCCCCCTGGCGCCACCACTGATTTTAATATTTATGAGAAAAACCTCAAATATTTGAAGAGTGGAGTTTAAATACTGTAACTTTGCCACCAAAATATTGACTGCAATTTAAATACTTAGCACTGCTTTTATTTGCATACTTGTGCATTCTAAAATTGGACAAAGGTAAAGATGCATTGGTGGGGAATTCTACTTCATAATAATCTGGGGAAGCATACTTGAAGTGGGGAATTTCTGATGCCAGATATTGCTTAGATCAATGTTCTAAGAACCTGAAACTGCATACAAGTTTGAGTGTCTGTTTTGGACATATTTAATGAACTTAAGATAACAAAAATAAAATTGTTAAAATAATATTATTAATAATATTAATAGACCATTTCAAAGTGGTCATGTCATTGGCCCATGAAAATTGTTGTCAAACTATTTCATGACTGTAACGAGGCAATTCAATGATAATTTTATGTTAAAACACATACCATAGGATTATTTACCAATATTTGAACTTTTTTTGGATTCTCGAAAGCTATGATAATTAAAACTGTAAAACAGGAAGTACGTTAGGACCATTGTTATTGTTTACATCCCTCAAAATGGTCTGTGGTAATTGTAATTTTAACTCAACAGTTGGTGTTATCCACATTTCATGCAAATTGATAAACTGTACTTGATTGCTATACTTAAATTGTATTATTTAGAAAATTCTGTGTTGGTTCAAGTCCCACAGTTTACACCACTGACCCTGATGAAGCTTGATGCGTCATTTCTTTTCTAAACAATTGCACAATGCTGTTTTTCAGAATTGCAGAATTAGTGTCAGGGTGTCTGTGGAGCTAGCAAAATCTGTGTTTAAGGACTTGAGCGTCATCCACACCACACCATGAAAGATTTGTTTGTTCTGTCTAGCCACGATAATTACAATGAAGCAGTGTTACACGTGAAGAACGACACCATCCCTCGCAGCTGCTTTAGAAAGCCACCATCACTACAGCCTCCACCAGCAGTAGGACTATAGTCTGATTTTAAACTGTAATTGATATTCTAGCGACACGCTCTGAAGTGAGTAGAAGCTGCTTGTTTGCGAACTCTGCTTGGTTTTGTTGTTCACATTGTGACATCTCAGGGACTAGTGCTATAGATGTTCTGCTGATGAATCCAAGACCAAAGCGCAAACGACCAAATACAAATGTTTGAAGTAAATGCTAGAATATTATATTTACCCCCCACACCCAAAAGCAAGAGCTGCCCTAGATTTGTCTGTCAAAGCTTGAGCATGACTGCAACTTTAACACACACAAAATCAAAAAAACGGGGACCATCGTCGCACATCGGAATCACGACCCGCTGCTAGGAAGTACTTCCCTCCATTTCAACCGGTTGGAAATTGGCACGGCTGCCCCCTGACTTCTCGATTGGGGTTTTAGGGGAGAAAAAAAAACTGAAAAATCCCAACTGATGCCTTTTCTCCATTCAGAAGATCACACACAAGCCTGAAGCGTCGGGAAAATACGCTAAAGTGATTTAAACCGGGGATTTAAAATGGATGTCTGACTCTCGCTGTCTCGAAATATGGCAAAAATAAATAAATAAACACACAGAGATGTCACTAACACGCACGCCAAAACAAAACAGAGTTTCTTATTGTAAAACACGCATCACAAACTTGCTCTCTCCCACACACACAGACACCCGAGGGCAACGAAAACAATGAAAAACATTGGTCGAAATGGAGAAGCTTACAAAAGCTAGAATGGCCATTCCCATAGTTCTCATACACTCGCACACAGACACATGGTTAAGCCAAAACCCGCAACACCACATTCTCTGGTGCTCTTTGCATAAGTCCTAACCAGCTGGTGGGCAGGGTCTTTCTCTGCAAAGCGTGTTTATGAGAGAGCGGAGATCCGTCGGCTCGATGTGTATGAGTGTGTGTTTCGGGCCCTGTGACTCAGATACCGCAGTGCTACGAGGGAGAGAGAGAGGGGGCTCCTGTCTTCCTACCTTTGTCACAGCATTCGCATGCTTCGCAAGGACTCTGAGATATCTGAAGTTGCAGGCTAGGTGAACATCATGAGATGTGTGATATGTTATAACAGTCTCTGCCCTGTCCTACCACCAGTCTGCTTGGCAATACTTCCTTGTGAGTTGCTTTGGAAAGAAAGCATATGCCTTGAGCACAAATGTAATACGATTACAGTCTGGTACACACATATGAACACACACACCAGCAGATGTGTATGTTAATCACCCGAGAAGCAAATGAACATATGCAAATGCTGCCGTGAGAGGGAGAATATGGTAATTTTGAGTGTAGGGGACGATGTGCCTATGGAAGATCAATGATGGGGACGTTTCGATGACTGCTACTCAAGGTTCATGAATGTCAATGTTAAGGAGCTTTATTGATATGCAGTGTGCTGTGAAAATGCTCATTTGCGATTTTAAGAACGCGGTTATGCCCTCATAAACGGCGTCCTATACTGTCTCAGTCCTCACATTTGCATTGGAGACCTGAACGCTGTGATGGAGGTGGAGGTTGGAGGAGGGTGGGGGGACTGTCGCAGCAGCAACAGTTGCCAGGGAAACCTCACCATAGGAACCCGTTGGGACGCTGTGCCAGAGTATGGGTGCGCCAATATGTCAGATGACACGGTGGTGTGCTCACGTGTGGATATTTGTACGTGTTGTAGGCTAACAAGGTTTGACAAACACAGGCACAGGGACCCACAAAGATGGCACCCTGGCTCTGACAGTGTTTGGCACATTAGTGCGAAGGCGTGTTGCTGTGGCAACAGGGTGTTGACATGGCACAGTCGCACTTCTCGGCACTGATAATGGGTGACATTCTGAGAACAAGCATGTATCAGAAAACCGGTCTCTCGTTTTCCTCTCTCTCTCATATCTGTTTCTCTGCAGAGAAGAACTCTTCCACCAGCCAAATCACATTCTGTCTGCATCTCGGGAGAACTGTCACAAAGCTTACATTCTAAGGGGTTACATACAGTGGTACCTCAAATACATGAGAAACAGAAAAACATAGAACAAATCAATGCCACCAAGTTTCACAATTTCAGTTGCCATTTTGTGTGCCATATATATGTGTGTATATATATATATATTTTAAATTTCGAAGTGACTTCTGCTAACAGAACATTTTTCATAATTATAACGTGTAATATTAGCTAATTATAATAACAATAACAATATTACAATTAAGATAACACTTGATTTTGAAAAAGAAACAAAAAGAAACTAGGTAAAAACAAATAATGAAAGACACTTATTATCATAATAGATTTGTTTTAAAAGAGCTCTATAAGTTTCTATAGTTTCATTTATTTGTCCATTTTCTTTTTTTTAAAAAAGCTTTCCAAACTCCAATCTTGCTCACTGAGTGGGTTTTCTCTTACCTTTCAAAAGGTCCTCTGTTCGTTTTTCTCAAACAGTAGTTTCGTCCACATGTCTGGACAAAGTGTTCGCAATAATCCATTTTACCCCTGCAGTATTCACCAGAGTTTGTGTTCTGTTCTGAATCTTGTTAAATCACAATGGCAAAAAAGCAGGGTCCTGGTAAAGTTTTGTCTTGTACAAAACAGGGGACAGGCCATTTAGGGGGCCATTTTAAGGCCCATCTATTTCCTTGTTTGGAGTTGTTGTGGCTTCATAGTGCTTCAAGCAAATCATTGTCGTTGTCAGTTCGTCCACTGTTATTCCAGCTTTTCTGAGGGGATTATCAGCAGTAGTGACAATCATTTTTACACAATGAAAAACAAACATCACCTCTAGGTAAAAACAAAGAAACACACCAAATCCGCTATGCTTTTGACACTTTATGTTTTGTCAATAATGATGATAGCAGAGGTAATGTAATGTCAACAAGGGTCTCTTTTTACTCAGCTTTCAAATCTGATTTCAATAAAAATGTCCCACTAAAAATACCCTTTCTCAGAATAGCAGCATGTAGATCAACTTTTACTGTGTTTTTTTTTTCATTGCATTACATGGTATCATCATTATTGTCTTCTGTTGATAATGGTGATAACCGATCGACCCAATTTGGATCCTAAAGGCCTGTGGATTTAGACAGTATTGTGTATATATAATGCAAATTAAAATAACCTCTCCTCATTAACCCTGTTAGGTATAGAAAAGGAAAGGGAAACCTTGTAAGACTTATAAAACAAAGCCAAATGATCTGAAATCAAACATAATTTCCACAATATCCATCCCTGTCCCTCAGTCTCCTCAGGATGCCCTTAAGTCCCATGAGGACGTACCAGTTTCAGGCGCATTTTTGTTTTTATGGAGAGAAAGGAGTTTTCAATGACAAAGAGCTACAGCAGCAGCTGCTAATTCTTCAAAAGCCGTGGCTTTCAGTCAGAAAAAATGCAAATATTCTTCATAATTTATTTCTCTGAATGAAAATATATTTATATATCATGTATACTTTCATAGTTTATATATTCTTTTAAAATTTGTATAACTTTCATTTGTCTTTTTGCGCTTTAGGTTCTTGTTTGTTTTTCCTCTCTTCCCCTCAACTGTGAAAGCCTTGGAGAAAGGGGAGAGACTGCGTCCGTCATCATCATGAAACACAAGCCCTCTACACAGTGCTGGTCTACTAATCCATCTTTCCATCATGGCACTACAAAATCGTAATGATCCATTTTGTTCTCTAAACCATCTGCACAAGTGGTCTTTCGTTCTCAACCACTGTCCATATACTTAAGGTTTCCATGTATTTGTATATACACTTCCTACCTATGGTGCATATGATTTTCATTTTAATAGCATCTCTGCCTTATTGGTGGAGTTCTGTATGTAATGTACACAGATCTTTTCATCTTCTGAAATATGTCTGTACATATGTGTAGTGATGCTGATGTGCAAAGATTTTGCTTTGGCACAGATTGGTGCAGTTTTGGCACGTAATGATCAATCTTGCATTGCACGAAAAACTATCGATTTATATTTTGTTGGCAGGTGTAGTTTTGTTTGCTGATGTTTGATGATCCCCCTTGATGCGTGCGGGGTAGAGTATGGCAAGACTGATTTTAAACTCTGGTTTGGTTGCCTGTGTTCCATCTAGAAATTCTCCCACCCTTTGCCAGCATATGTACTTTGTAGTGATCTCACAGCTGTATTCTTGTGTAGGTAATATTTCATACAATGCTGGGTCTGCCTTTCTCATTACTCCTGAGAACATACCCATAGGGGTTGAACAGCCAATACCCTTCATCTGTTTCTGTCTCCCTGATATTCTTTCTCCATTTCTTATCTGCACATTTACCTTTTTCCCCCTCTCCCTTCCTCACTTTCTCAACTTCAGATCTGGGTTTCTTGGACATTCTCCTTGGAGCCACTCTTGAAGAGCAATGGCTCAATCTGTGGGTTCTGCCCTTTACCCATCAGGCCTTTCAGTGACCCGTGGATGCCAAGGGTCGGCAGAGGCATTGGAGAAGGTATGGAGCATGATGTACTTCCTGCAGAGACTGGCACCTGCGTGCAAGAGATTGGTGTCTGGACCTGGGAGCAGGGTGAAGGGTTGTTGTTATTATTTAGGCCTCCACCAAGGCCCAGACCCATCATGTTATTGTTGAAGTGATGGGGCTTGTAGTAATGGTTAAGATGCTCTGCCCGTGCAAGGTTGGGGAGGTTGACAATTTCAGGGTGGTGCAGGCGCAAACTCTGTCCGCCTCCTCCAGACCCTATTTGGGGTACTGTGGATCCTCCTGAGATGCCGCTGCCACGGATGCCCGTTCCAGCTCCAATCTCATCTTCAACATTAATGATTTCGATGGCTCGTGCTGGCCCATGATGTTTGTGCAACTGGTGCTGCTTTCTCAGCTTGTAGAACACCACCAGCATGACAGCAGCCATAAAGGTAATGGCCACAAAACAACCAATGATGATCTTGGTCGTTTTCATCACGTCATCTAGTCCAGAGGGGTAACTTGGCTCAGAAATGGGGACTGTGAATGTGGGTTTAGTTGCTCGAGGAGAAGATGATGATCCAAAGATTGAGAGAGAAGAGGCAGTTGTGGGAACAACTTCATGCCAGAGGTGCCCAGAAGGGGTCGGTCCAGGAATATGGATAAAAGTCTCGTTGAAGGTACGCAAGGCAGAGTCTTCCTCTCCTGTAGTCTCCACTGTTTCTACTGTGACTGTGGTGAAGTAGGTGTAGTTGACACTAACGTCTGCTGCGGTCACATTCAGGACAGCAGTTGCTGTAGTGTTCCCAGCTGAGTTGGTCACCATGCAAGTGTATTGTCCAGTGTCACGCAGTGTTACATTGGTGAAATTCAGTGTGCCGTCATGCAGCACTGAAATCCTGACACGATAGGAGCCATGGGTCATTAGGGTGCCATTCGGTGTGATCCAGTTCACAGAGGTCATCGAGGTACCAGTGCGACATTTGAGCTCGGCAGCCATGCCCTCCGTTACATTGAGGTCTGTGGGTGGTTCCACAATGACAGGGGCATAACAAGTGAAATGGCTCTGGTCCAATTCCCCAATGTATTTTCCTTTCAGGTAGGGGGGTGCATGACATCGTGCACAGCAAGTTGTGTTGCTCGGCACAGTTTCTTTAAGCCACCAGCTTAGCCACAGCACATCGCAGTTGCAAACCCATGGGTTGTGATTGAGGTGCACTCGCTCCAGCTTTTGAAGTGGGGTGAATAGGTCATGGGGCAAAGAGTGCAGGGAATTGTGAGATAAGTTGAGCTCCTCTAGATTCTTGAGATCATCGAAAGCATTTCGCTCAATGACCGACATCTGAGAGTGCATGAGCCATAGCTTGCGCAAAGATTCCAGGCCTTGGAAAGATCCTGGTCTGATGATTTCCAGCCTGTTCCCAGACAACTCTAGCTCCTCCAGGCGCACCAGGGGAGTCAAGTTAGGGATGTCCTTCAGGCCACACATACCCAAGTTCAGGTAGCGCAGATTGATGAGTCCAACAAAGGCTGCATCAGATATATAATCCAGCTTTTTGAGCTCGCCCAGGTCAAGACGCCGTAGCGAGGGAACACGGTGAAATGCGTAGCCTGGTAAGGTCTCAATGGGATTGTTTCGTAACCACAGTTCCCGCAGCTTGCTAAGGTACTCAAAAGCTTGCGATGGCACCAGCGTGAGGCGGTTGTCAAACAGTTCCAGAGTGTTGAGGTTTGGAAGGCCATTGAATGCACCAACCTCTATCTGTCGAATCTGGTTCTTGGAGAGCTGGAGGATCTCCAGATGCCTCAAATGCTTGAATGTGTCTGATTTTATCACCTAAGTGAGAAAATTACAGGTACAAGTTTAGGATTAGAGTAATGTGTGATAACTTTGTTCCTGTGAAGGATTAATGTCTTAGAAATTATCAAGTCATACACAAGTTAAAAAACGCACATCAAATACTGACTGTTGTGATTTTCAGATGTTTTGCAAGTTGCCACTCGTAATGTTTGAAGTAAAACACATTAAAGGGATAGTTCACCCAAAAATAAACAATGTCATTGTTTACACAACCTCATGCTGTTCCAAAACCGTATGCTGTTATTTTTAATCCATAAAACACAAAATGTAATTTTGGAAAAATCTTAAGCTGTTTTTTTCTGTTCACGTTAACCATTTCTTCAATGCTTAAAAAAATAGGGGGGAAAAACAACAACAACAACGTAATATCACATTAAAATGAAGCCAAATGACAGCTTTGTGCAAGGAACAGAATATAATTTAAGTTGCTGTTCACGGCAAATCTTCCCCTCTGCTGCAGCACTCAAATGTAATTCGACACATTTGAACTGGCATTTGAACCATGTTCAGTTCTGACAAGCAAGAACGAATTCTGTTTTGTTTTAAACTTACAGGGCATTGTTGCACGATTTTTGAAGGGAACGTTATGAATAATGAAAAAAAAAAGTTTTAGTTCTCTTGCAGTAATCATATGGCTTCAGAAGACCTGTAGTACAGCACGGGTTGGTATACGTTAATGATCTTTTTATTTTTTTGGAACTTATAGCAAAAGATCATTATGAACTGTAAAGAAAATAACTGCCTGACGTTTAATAACTGACGTTTCACCACACAACTGCATGAGGTTTCATGCACACAACATAAATAAAGACATGCATGCAAGATGATAAAGGGTTTAACATTTAATCTATCAATAAATAATAATATTCAGCTTTATACAATCTCACGTTATAATTTGTCCTGTTTAATATTGAAAAATTATATTGATTGTAAATGTAACTGTTTGGCAAAATGAACATTTGAGAATTCAAGAATATTGGTGTTGCAGTTCTTTCTTAATCATTACTTTAAAAAAAAGACATATTTTTGACAAATAACAGCAGAAGCACATCAAAAAAGTAAGCATGTTGTGCTCCTCAAGTGCTTGGCCCCAAAAATGACTGCTTGTGTCTTTTGTCAGTTGCAATAATCAATACCTAATATTGTCTCCTTGCTCATTGCGATGTGTAGTTAAATTTTTTGAGAGGTGCATGTCAGCGTCGCTGAAGGCCACGGCAAGGGCTATACGGCCACACGTAGGCTGCGCTGGAGCATACGCATGCACTTGATGCAGAAGAATAAATCAGCCTTAAGTCCCTTTATTTATCAGGGGTTGCCAAAGCGGAATGAAACTTATCCAGCCTATGTTTTACGCAGCAGATGCCCTTCCAGCTGCAACCCATCAGTGGGAAACACCCATACACAGTCATTCACACACATACACTATGGACAATTTTAGCTTACCCAATTTACCTATACCACATGTTTTTGGACTTGTGGGGGAAACTGAAGCACCCGGAGGAAACCCACACCAACACAGGGAGAACATGCAAACTCCATACAGAAATGCCAGCCGAGGCTCGAACCAATGACCTTCTTGCTGTGAGCGATTGCTCCATGTTTTAAATTTCTGTCCAGAGAGGTCATGTTTTGATCCTCGATTGGTCTCACGCAGTCAAGTGATGCGATTTCACAGGTCAGAGTTCACCAAGCTTGAACTTTGCACCGCAGCAACCTGCGAAACTTAACACATGATCTTGCGTTTCCGGTCTGACGCATTCGCGTACATATGAATGGAAGTATATGGTAGGAAAAGCCCAGTGTGACCGCAGTTTAAGTGTGTTGAAGCAGGGTTAAAATTCCAGGAACTGAGTTTGACACCCCTGCTATACACCACGAAAATGTGGCCCATTATCAAATATTTAGTGTTTTATGTAATTTTTAATTAACT
The DNA here is from genome assembly GCF_903798145.1 of Danio aesculapii. NCBI lineage: Eukaryota > Metazoa > Chordata > Actinopteri > Cypriniformes > Danionidae > Danio > Danio aesculapii. The sequence goes on from NC_079437.1 coordinate 29,566,331, forward strand.
TCTCATTCCTTTTACACACATTTGGGAGAAAAGTCCCTTGGTTATTTTTAGTACTTCAAAGGCCAGTTCACCCAAAAATGATAACTCGCACTTTACTCACACTCATGTGGTTTCAACCCTGAGTTATTTTTTTCCCTATTTACACAGAATTAGATTTAGAATAAGAAGAAAAGAACTCTAAGTGATGACAGAATTTTTTTTGTTTTGGGTATCTCAACATAAATATTGTTTTTTAACCCTTTAACTGCCTGCTCTACCCAACGGTTGACCATATTTTGACTGAATGTTAAAATCATTTAAAGTGACTGTTTTTAATAATGGTTTACACACACAGCATTATTGGTTTCCAAAAAATCAAACAAACATAGCCCTGTTGCACTTTTACACTTGATTTTGGATTTTTTTTTTGTAAAAAAAAACAACAACAAAAAAAACCATGCTAAATGAGAATCTGAAATATTTTCTGGCATACTTCAAAAAATAAAGATGATTTAGTATTCAAAAATGTTTTATTTTGATTGTGTTTTTAAATAAGTTTTCTCTTACACTTCATATTTTCAGATTTTTCATAGTATATGTATTAATTAACTACCATGGTTGATATTTTAGAAATTATTGGGATGTGTTAAACAAGGCATTGAGTGTGTTAACTAGTGACATTATGAGAAAAGAATTGCATTCCAACATTTTTTTTTTCTTGGTGGGTCAGTTAACATCTAGCACTTATTTGAACAATAAAACAAATCTATATTTAATCTTATAATATATGTATTCATTTAAATGTGTAAAAATCAACATTATTTTTGAAAAGTATACAGGTTCTAAAGGAACACTCTACTTAAAAAAAAAATAGACTCATTTAATTTTGAGAAGAAGTATAAATAATTGAATTTGATCATTTTTGAACTTATTCAGCCGATCTCCAGTTCTGGCGGTAACACTTTTAGCGTGGCATAACATAAATCATTGAATCGGATTTAACATTAGGCCATAAGCATCTCACTCAATTTTCAAAAAAAGAGTTTTGATCATTTTTCTATTTGAAGCTTGACTATTCTGTAGTTATTTTGTGTACTAAGACCAACAGAACATGAACAGTTGTTATTTTCTAGGCCAGGGGTTCCCAAACTTTTCGGCCCACGACCCCTAAAATAACAATGCCAGTGACTCGCGACCCCCAAATTCCTCTAAGGTGGTTATAAATATACAAATGTTGCGCACACAACAACAGGCCTTTTTAAACATGAGCATACTGACAACACAAAAAAAGTGCAACAGTCTAACAACCATATCAATTGTATAATCATTTATTAATCTGTTTAATTTAATATTAACCTCAACAAGAGAGACTGGTGGACACAACGTTTTCAGCTCAAATCTACTTTTGATTTAATTTTGGAGACCACCAATCAGAGATCATTCTCAATGTTCAGTTGTGGCCTGTATTTATTTTAAATGTATTTGATTGTCATAAATGTGTCAGAAAGTTTTACCTGGTGCTATAAAATCAATCTGCTGTAGCTGACGCTACTGCTGTATTGGTAATCTAACGTAAACACCGATCCTATTTAAAAAAATAATAATTTAAAAGCTGATGGCTTTTCATTTGCATGTTGTTGTTTTTTACTATTAAAAACTACTAATTTTATCTTCTCTGGGTTATGGTTAAAATATGGTAATTCTTATATAGTTTAATAAAGTTTATATAGCTTTTGGAAATCACTAAGCGACCCCCTGTCATTGTCCCGCAACCACCACTTTGGGAACCACTGTTTTAGGCCGATATGATTAGGAACTATTCTCATTCTGGAGTAATAATCAAGGAAAACATATTACATGATGTAATTACAGAAGAGTCAAGCTTTAAATAGGAAAATTCTTCAAACTCTTTAGCCATTTTTGAGCAATATGCTAATGGTCTAATCCAATTCATTGATTTATGCTAAGCTAAGCTAAACTTGTAAAACTCTACTGTTTAACTGCAAATGATGAGAGTATTTTTCTGTTTAGGTGCCCCATCCCTTCAGTAAACTAACACAGAATGAGGGCTATCTCACTAAATCTCACTAATCAGCATGTCAACTTCGCTTAACCAAAGAACAAAAAAAAAAAAAAACTGTCAGATTATGATAATGCACTAAACCAGGCTGGAAAAAATAAATAAATAACTGAAAAGACTAGAGAATATTGACACTTCCTAAACAGGACGGGCTCTGAAAGCATTTGTCTCTGTGCATCTGATGCCGCCAGAACTGCTTTTCTTGGGCAGCGAGAAGCTTCCTCCTGGCCTACTGCCACAATCCCCTCTGTATATGGAGCAGGGGAGGGAGGAGGGTGCTAAACACACTGGGTTGGGGGTGTTGAAGAGGAGGGTGGAAACTGTCAGAGCTGCACTCTTGTGGTAAAATGCTATGGGAGAGAATGAAGCCAAAGAATCTAGGATGCCTTCAGGTATTAAAACATTTTTAGATTTTTAATCATTTCAAGTGGGGCTCGAGGACACAACAAACCAAATCAGAATGTTTAATGCTCAAATAGAGGCTTGATGAAAAGCATTATTATTATTTTTTTAAATAAGCAGGTTTTTGGTTAACACTTTCAGTGTCAGGATTAGCCGGGTATTTACTGTTATCTACATCTTGAGAATAAATCTAAACCTTCTCACATAAAGTAGGTCATTTTAACACCTGACTCCACACTGAATCCTAAATATTTGAGCAAGGCTGAGCCATTAGCACTAAGTGTTCAAGCAACATTACTGAAACTGACACTCAATAAAGCTAAGAAACAAACAAACACAAGGCTCCAGACTAACAATCGAGAGCAATGCTAGTGGCACCAACACACGATTCAGAAGGGCTGAATGTCATATTAATAATAATATGAATATGAATAAAGTTTGAAAAGAAGGATTGAGAGTTTTTAAACTGATCTGTAAAAATGGTTAAGATCTCTAACATGGGTAAAACATTGCAACAACCTCATCTTACATTTGTAGTTCATGATAATAATATGTACTGTATAACATTCACTACACTATAAAATCCAACACTCAACTGTATCAAATGAAATGAGTGTAGTTAACTCAAAATTTACTTCAAAGTTAATTCTTCTTGTTTGAAAAGAGTTTTGAACTCAGTGTGGAAGTTAATGAGTTAATTAAATACCACATTACTCCAACTTAAATGGAGTAAGTTCACAGTACTCATATAGATTAGTTTCTTAACTCAAATGGTTTGTAGCAATCGGTTTCCTCAAACAGTTTGAGTTGCCTTAACCTATTTGGTTTTAAAGTACTCAGTTGGTTTGAGTTCTCTTCATTTATTGAGTTTTACTGTCTTCAAATTGCTTCGTTTACTTAAATGGATTAAGTTTACAGTACTCATTAGGATTAGTTTTTGAACTTAAATGGGTTGTTTCAATCGGTTTCCTCAAATGGTTTGAGTTACCTTAACTTTTTGGGTTTTACAGTGTACCACAGTAAAAAAGTGGTCTAATTTGACATTTTACAAAGCAAAAGAACTATAAAGACTTTTAGTACAAATAGAAATGGCAACTAATATGACTTAATAACCAAAGAAATATCTCAAAAGTCCATGTAAGCTTCCCTCATTCACTTTAAATTTCAAATTTTAAGCAGGTTCATTCCCCAGACAGGGTGATCTTTATGCACATTAGTAAGAAAACTATGCAAGTCTAAAACTTGCAACAATTACCATATACTTAATAAAATGTGACTATACACTATATACACTCTTTTTGGTGTTATATATTCTTTTTTTTTTTCCAGATTTCCTTCATTTAACTTCTTAATTCTAATTTCTAATATGTTACTTCTGCTGTATTAGTTTTGTTTTAATTCAATTATTTATAGGGCTGATTTATACTTATATTTAGGCTACAGTGCACTTCTAAAATAGTGCTTCATTAAGCAGCCTAATGAAAATATACAGCCTGTGGTATTGTATGCTTTATCATGCATTTATCAAAATATGACCAGGCTAACACATTTCAACAGTGCACTGCACATATGTCCTATAGAGACCTCTGAATACAACTGAGAAAGTAGTCAGATTCAAGCGTTTACATCAGTGGTCTCAAACTCAATTCCTGGCGGGCCTCAGCTCTGCATAGTTTAGCTCCAACCACCTCCAGCTCACACCTGCTTAATGGTCTCTAATAGTCTTGATTAGTTGACAATTGATTAGTTGGATCAGCTGTGGTGGATTATGGTTGGAGCAAAACTGTGCAGAGCTGCGGCCCTCCAGGAATCCAGTTTGAGACCTATGGTTTACAGGTGCTGCGTCCGAAACTATACTTCCATACTATATAGTACGCTAAAATCAGTATGCAAGCCGAGTAGTATGTCCGAATTCATAGAATTTGAAAATCAATATGCGAGAAGTACGCGGATGACTTACTACTTCCGGCGAGATTCTGAAGTGCGCATCCCATGCACGCTGCGCTATCCCATGATGCCCCACGACAGAATTCATGAATGGGAGTGAAGCGATGCAGGTAGGTCACGTGACCATGACAAAATGGCAGATGTAGTACGTCCGAATTCCATTCATACTTCTTACGTTCATCCTTCGCCTGCATGTTTTGTTGCATTTGCACATATTTGTGGTGTTAGTGAAGTGGTGTTAGTGAGGCCAGCAAGGGGCCTGCAACATGTGGTCTGTGTGGGTCCTAACGCCCCAGTATAATGATGAGGACTCTATACTGCTTAGTGAGCGCCGTCTTTCGGAAGAGACCTTAAAGCAAGGTCCTGACTCTCTGTGGTCGCTAAAAATACCAAGATGTCCTTTGAAAAAGAGTAGGGGTTTAATCCAGGCATCCTGGCCAAATTTGCCCACTGGCCTCTTTCCATTATGGCCTCCTAACCATCCCCATATCATAATTGGCTTTATCACTCTGTCTCCCTTCCACCAATGGTGTGCGGTCTGGTGCAATATGGCTGCCATTGCATCATCCAGAAGGATGCTTTACACTGGTGGTGGACGAGGAGATTTCCCCCCAAAAAATGTGTAAAGTGGTTTGAGTGTCCAGAAAAGCTCTATTTAAATGTAAGGAATTATTATAATTATTATTATTATATTTGATCAGCAGCTGTCCTTAGCATGTGCTGTTTTAAAGCTTTGAAAAGCTTAGGTTCTCCCATCACTAGTTCAAACAAGTAGCACCATTGCATTACAATCTGTAATGTATCTTATGCGTAGGGTCAGACAGAATCTGTGGACGTTGCTATTTCTGCAGAGAATTTTATAAAAAAATCTGTGGATTTATGTGGAATGATTTTAGGAGTATCATTACAAAAATGTAATAAATGAAATTAAATAAAAGTTACTAATTTATTATTTTTTAATGTTTACAATATAAAAAATCCAATAAGATCCACTTTATTTGGTAAACAAAGCAAGTCTCTCATATAATATATCTACTAAAAGACAGAATATATTACTTTACAAACTGCATTGTAGTTAAATCATATGAACAGTTTAATATTACTATTATTATTTTACAATAATATTAGTGAAATTAATTTTAAGTAAGTAAATGCGTGTAGACTCAATGATGGAAATCTGCAGATTTTTGTGCATGCAGATTCCGTGTGGGCTTACTCATGCGCAACAAAATGTCATCATTTATCAGTTTGGCATTCAGTAGTTCCGCCAGCATGACAAAATTATGTTGTACTGAAAAGGTGCAAAATGTGACCAATTAGTCTGAAGCCCTGAAACATAAACAACCCCACCCAAAATAGACGTGGTTTACCTGTATGGTGTTCTCCTGTAGGTTGAGGTATCGTGTGTTGTTTGATATATTATCCGGCACCTCTTCTAAGTGTTGTCTAGCGCAGATTACTCGACTAGCTTGATTGGAACAGCTGCACACCGCAGGACAGGTGGAGGCGGCCCCCACTGCCTCGTGACCGGGGAGGAGGAGCCGCAACAGCAGCTGGACCAATAAGAGGAGGAGGGGGGAGGGACTAGGAAGGCTGGTCACCGTGGTGATGCGCATGGCAACTGGGTCATGACCCTTCCTTTATTCCAAAGAGGATGATAGGCTGATTCCAGTGTCTTTCGAATGGCGTCCCTTTAACTAATGTCACTGCATTTTTTTTTTCAGCGGAAATACTCCGTCTCCTTGGTCGGTGGCTTATCTTGTCCTTGCTTATTTTTTCATATGGATACAGTTACATAAGTTGTGTCATCTTAGCCTTAACAACTTCTCTTCTTTGACAGGCTTCTTTGTGATGAATACATGTTTTACTGCAAAAGAGAAACAAAGAAGAAAGCCAAGTTTTGTTACGCTTACAAAGACAGATATTTGAGGTATAATAACATAATTGCAATCAAATGAATGTTCAAGGAAATGAATGCATCAAGTTGGCAGGAGCAAAATCGTTTTTAGGGATGCAGAGACTAAAGATGTTTCATATGCTGTGCTACTGTACATTAGTAATGCACGCAGATTCTCTGTCCATGAGCGTTAATGATCCTCTTGGTATGCATTCATGCTTTATGTAACCAGCAGACATGCAAAACAGCATTTAAGTACAGTAGCTGCTGCATGCAAGGATCAAAACAGGGGAATTGAGTAAACCTGTCGGCTACATAGTTCATATCTGCAATGAACATGCATTTAGCTTGTATTAAATATATTATTCAAAGATTTAGTCCATATGAGGACAATTGCATGGCCCTAAAAACTTTTCTGTGCTTCTTGCAGTTCAAACTAATGATGGCTGCTTTTGAAGCACTCCATCAGGAACCTTTACAAATCCTTTGTTTCTGATCAGTGGTTCAGAGTGGTTCATTTGTGTATCATATTGGCAAGGTCACGTGATTTCAGTAAAAGAGGCTTTGTTGCATCATAACTTTAGGAAATCTTGAAAATGGTTACAAATCTGTGTAATACCACAAAATCCATTGGTTCAATTAAATTAGATCTTCCCAGATTTTTTAGCCTGTGACCCCTAAAATAACAATGCCAGGGATTCGCTACCCACAATTTCCCCTTAGGTGGTCGCCGCTGAGACTGCAGCTCTGCACAAGACGTTTGGCCAGCGGAGAAATTCAAATGGCCGTGCCCAACTGAGTCTGGTTTCTCTCAAGGGTTTTTTCTTCACTTTCGTCAATTAGTAAAGTTTTTTTTTCCCTCTCCGCTGTCGCCTCTAGCTTGCATGGTTCAGGATCTGTAGAGCTGCGCATCGTTGGATTTGCTCTTCAGTGTTTGGACTCTCAGTAGTGATTTTTAAACCACACTGAACTGAGCTCAACTGAACTGAACTTAAACACTACAAACTGAACTACACTGTTTCAATTTACTATAACCTTTTATTTGAAGCTGCTTTGACACAATCTACATTGTAAAAGCGCTAAACAAATAGAGGTGAATTGAAAAAAAAAATTGAATTATAAATATACAAACGTTGTGCACACAACAACAGGCCTATATAAACACGAGCATATTGACAGCACAAAAAAAAGTGCAACATCATTTTTATAGTCATTTATTAATTTGTTTAATTTAATATTAACCTCAAGTAGAGAGACTGGTGGACTCTTCTTGACTATTCTTGATTTAATTTTGGAGACCGCCAATCAGAGATCATTCTCAGTGTTCAGTTGTGGCCTTTATTTATTTTGAACGTATTTGATTGTCATAAAGGTGTCAGAAAGTTTAACCTGGTGCCATAAAATCAATCTGCTGCAGCTGACGCTATTGCTGTGTTGTCAATCTATCGCAAACACACCGATATAAAAAATCATTTGCAGGCTGATGGCTTTTCATTTGCATGTTGTCGTTTTTTTAACTTAAACTTTATTGTGTTTTTAGTAAACATGGTTATCAACAATGGTAATAGCAGAATTCCTCAACATTGACTTGGTTAAATGTGTATAGCATGGTTAACAATATGAAACAAAATAAAAAATTACAAATTATATACATGTACAAACAAACAAACACGTCTATATGAATATAAACAGTATATGCATATAGAAACCTGTAAATAAGCATAAAATGGAGGAAAAAACTATATAAATAATGTCAGAGATGTACATAAATGAAAAAAGTGTCTAATAAATGTATTGTAAAACAGATCAAACAGAAAGAAAAGATAATTAATTGTCGCCTATATCTTAAAACATCTTAATCATTTCTTAATCAAGTCGTTAAATTAAATCACATGGTGATCAAATTGTCATGTATTTGGTTCCAATGAAGGATTGTGGAAATCTTTGCTTTGTTCGACTAGAACAGTCCACTGCTTTAATTAACAATGTCTATAAAATAGTATAACCATTGCTAAATTGACAGGAGATTAGGTGGGAATCAGGAACTGATGATTGTTTTGTTTGCAGCTGTATTCCTAAGAAAAAAAGTTAATTTTTATTTAAAGTCAGGGTTACTGAAGAATCATCATTCAATAGGAAAAGTCAAGGTTCAGGATCAATGATTATTTCCAAAATTTGCGACATATTGGTGGAGACATTAACCAAAAAATTGTGGGAGACATTCCTAGAAAACTTCGCCCCAGTATTATATTTAACACAAACAGGTGAAGAAATAAGTTTCATTCTAAATTATTTTAGAGGTGTATAATAGATTCCATGAATTACATTGTAGTTTATCAATTGGTGGGCAGGATTTGTAGATGATGTTGTTGTTTTTTTACTATAAAAAAAACTACTATTTTTATCTTCTGTGGGTTATGATTAAAATATTGTAATTCTAATATTCATTCATTTTCTATTCGGCTTAGTCCCTTTATTAATCTGGGATCGCCACAGTGGAATAAACCACCAACTTATCCAGCATCTGTTTTATGCAGCGGATGCCTTTCCAGCTGCAACCCATCACAGGGAAACACATACACACTTATTCACACACACACATACACTATGGAGAATGTAGCCTACCCAATTCACCTGTACCGCATGTCTTTGGACTGTGGAGTGTAAGACCAATTTGTTTACAAACATAATCAAAATAAAAAAAAATTAATATAAAATTATCTTTATTTTTTAAAGTATGCCATAAAATATTTCAGATTCTCATTTAACATCTTTTATTCTCATTTAACACAAACCTTTAACAACCCAAATCAAGTGTAGTAGTGCAACATAATTATGATTGTTAGATTTTTATTTTTATTTTTGTAAACCAAAGATGCTACAGTGTAAACCATTATTTAAAATAGTCAAAACATGGTCAACCATTTGGTAGAGCAGACCCTTTCATTTTCATTCTGGACATGCACATTTTTACCTTTCGTAATTATTTTATAATCCTCTAGGTAAAAAAAGTGTTTGCTTCAGTATATATTATATTAACTACTACATTTATTAATAACTAAATGTATTAATTACTTAATTTATTGGTTAAATAGTATAGAACTTGGTAAACATTTCGCCTCTCGCTACGTGATCAGGATTTTGTCCAGAACTTGATTTGGCAAAGTTAATAGTCCAGAAAAAATAATTTCACTTGTTGTTCACTGTGAACTACACTGGAAACAAATTGGAAAATAATTTAATGTAGCAGAAAATAATAATAGATAATTATGTGTATTTTTCAATATAGTAATCCTACAAAGCATTTAAGATTTATGCAAGACAGAATGGATCTGGCTACTCATCGTCACCAGATTTACACACTTGGCTCCCTTGCGCTTTTCTACAATAACACTGCACGTGTGAACTATGGTACTAATCTTTATGTCCATAGGCTTGAGGCTCATGGGGTCTTAGAGCAGCATTAACTGGTGCAGTGTGCTTCGGCTGATGGATGGCTAATTCAAGCCGAACCCCATGCAAGAGGGCTCCGCTCTCTCTCACTGCAGGTTATTTAGACTCCAGTAACCTTATATAAGGGTATCCAATGAGACACGGGCCGTTACTAATGATGATGGTCCTAATTATCGTACTCTGACATGCATGTTCATTTAACACAGGATTTTACAGTCGGTGCAGTGAAAAATAAGAGAGCAAGGGAGACAAGAGATGAAGAGAGAGAGAGCAGGGCAGAAGGCAGAAGGATGGAGAGATTATTAAACTGATAGATGACTGTACAGCTGCAGGGATAGAAGAGAATCATCAACACTAATAGATGAATACTGAGACTGAGAGAGAGAGAGAGAGATCCAAGTAAAATGTGAACGCGGGACAGACAGTAAGGAACAGATATGGAGAGAGGGAAATGTTAAGAGGACGAGATAGCGGGCGAGGAAAGAGAGGAGAGCGAGATACATTAATATTAATAATTTCTCCCAGAGAGCGAAGCATGAGGAAGGCTTAATAGAAAGGGATGAATATGAAACAGACAGAGAGATAGAAGGAGGAGAACAACAGCATAGGTGCATCAAAAACAACAAGAAAGATGGGAGAGATGCAGGAACGACAACACAAGGGAATGAATATAAAACAGGCAGAGATAGAGACAGTAGAGATAACTGAACTGATGTGTGTGTGTGTGTGTGTGTGTGTGTGTATGGTGGCGAGGCGATAAAATTAGTTTGAACAGTCAATGAAATATACATAGAGTTCAATGACAATACAAATACACACTTATGCATGTCTGTAAACACACTATAGGCCTCGTTCACTAGTAACTGTGTGCAAGTATTCTTATTTATGTGCACTGGAAAGGTTACATTTCTGCCAGACAAGTCTTTATGCGCATAAATTTGCGTTATTACATCTTATTTGTTGTTTATTTTTTTAAAGGTCACATTAAACTTTTAAAACTAGGCATTACCTAAGACCCTGCAATGAATATGTGTCAGCAGATATGACCTCATATTCTTGTCTTTTCTATAATAATACATAGAAATAACATAAAATAATTCAAAACAAAACAAAATTACTCCTCTCTATTCTTCTTTGTATTGAGTCAAATGGTTTACTGGCCAAATGCCTTTTAAAATATGACAGTTTAAGGGTTAGTTTAGGTTCATTTACTCACACTTAAATTGAGTAGAAAACACTATAGAAGTCAATAGCTCTGTTTCCATCCAAAGACGCAAACTAGACTTAAAACCCCTTTAGGTCCACAGTGTATATTTAAGGCGTGGTTGTGTTTATAAAATGCAAAGCAATGTGTGCTCTTGCTTCACTTATTGAAAATCACATAGTTTTTTCATATATCTTACTTTAACTATATACAGGTACTCAGCTAACATGAAATCGACTGTCATATTTCCTAGTTCCTCTGGAAGGCCCGCCCTCAAAAGGCTCTGATTGGTCAACTAACAAAATGTGCTGTGATTCATGGATTAGCTCCACGTCACGCCCATACAAGCACGCGCTTTTGCGCTATGTAAACAGAGAAGTTGTTAGCAGTGTTAGCTGCCTGAAACAGACAGAAAAGTGAAGAGCACACAGCTGAATCTCACGACTACTCCCTAAAATAAAATCTGTAAAGTGTCTTTCACATATATTCGGAATAAGCATGTGTAAGTAATATGAAATGTTCACATATCTTTTGCGAATTTGTTATTTGAGATGGAGAATGCACAGAAAACGGCTGCATAGAGAGATACTGCACGCGCTGCTAAAGATTGTGGGTGTTTACAGCAGTTTGACTGATAAATCTGAATTTGCAGCTAAATTGTTAGGGGTCCAAACAGCATTTCCCATTCCTGTTGAGATTCTGAAAGCTTTGTCAAATGCTAGCTATATATTTTTTTATAATTCTCTGGAACATAATTAAATTAAATTGTAAGCACTTCCCTCTTTTTGTCGTGTCCTTTGGAAGCCCAAATACTGAAACAGATCAAGCTCTGTGGAAATAGTAGCGTTTGGAAAGCATTTAGCTTTCTCTGCTATAACATTACAGCGCCTCTGAAGCCACTCCTTCGCTGTGCAGGGTGTGTGCACGTGGTGAATGCTGTAACCGTAAGCCCTTGTGATCTCACTAGCCCGGATGTGTTTTTTTGTAGTCCTCAAACTTCGTTCGCTGTAGGCTTTGCTAAGCTAACTCTGTAAAAGCCAATGTCTCCCTTTGCATTGAACTTTGAGCATATTACATTCAGAGATGTTGTTTATGTGCCCATAGCTACTTTATATATCAACTAAAGTTTAAAATATGATATTGTAGTTGACCACCCCTTTAAGCCCAATAACGGAATATCACTTCAAATAAAATCGCCAGTTCTTGATAAACTGGCAGAAAATATCAAGCCGATGTAGGCCTCAGACGAAGAAGCTAAAATGCAATGAACGCAGACTTGTAACCACTTTTTGCGAAAGCAGCCGCTCAGGACATTTCTGGGAGTAATTCTGACCCACTTTGATGACAGACTTGGCTGAGGGATTTCAGAATGGCCAAAACAACATTTAAGAGGTTTTACAATGTTATCGGTCTGCTGGTTAGTCCTTTAATGCCAAAAAAAGGCAAGAGAAACCAGGCCCAGCTGGGAATGACCAGATTTGTGTAGAGTTGGAGTCTAGACATCGGAGGCGGTCCAGTTTTTAAAATGTATGCACATCTTTTTTACATTAAGCGTTTTTTATGTGATATTCCAAAATGCATAGAAAAATAGGTGGATGAAAGAAAAGCTAATGGTCATCAGAATGTTTCCTTTCCATGGTAAAAAACAAGTTTAGAAAAACTTGAGGGTGACCGATTATTCATTTGTGGGTGAGGTACAATATTGATTCAACGCAGGACATTCTAAAAGTCACTTCTTTACATCTGGAAAGATTTACAAGCATATGGCTGGAAGTGAAAAGAAAATAAAGTCTGCAACTGTCATCAGCTGTTAAAACATTCTTCCCTTATTGCAAATATATTCTTACATAATCTTACATAGATGCAAGATCTTTTCCCCTCAAAAATAAAGAAAAGCAGAAAATTTTTATTAAACAAGATTTAAAGGGATAGTTCACCCAACAATTAAAACTCTCATCATTTGCTCATTATTTTCAATAAAGCTGGAAACCTGTAACCTTTAACTATAGGATTATAGTTATAGGATGAAAAGTCACTTGTTGGTTTTTAGCTTTTTTCAAAATATACTTTTTGTGTTCAACAGAAGAAAGAAACTCAAACTTTTGGAACCACTTCAGTGTAAATACTGAGTGAATTGAAATTTTGGGGTAAACTATATCTTTACGTAATTAAAATACTTTTGACTGGACTGTTTTCATAGTATTCACAATACGGTGTTAAAAAGCATTCAGAGAGCCACAAAAAAAAACCCCAGCTAGTAGCTTTATATACATTAATTCATTCATTTTCTTTTCGGCTTATTCCCTTCATCAATCCGGGGTTGCCACAGCGGAATGAACCGCCAACTTATCCAGCACATGTTTTACGCAGCGGATGCCCTTCAAGCCCTAACCCATCTCTGGAAAACATCCATACACCCCCACTCACACCCATACACTAAGGACAATTTAGCCTTCCCAATTCACCTATACCACATGTCTTTGGACTGTGAGGGAAACCGGAGCACCCGGAGGAAACCCATGCAAACGCAGGAAGAACATGCAGACTCCACACAGAAACGCCGACTGACCCAGCCGAGGCTCGAACAAGCGAACTTCTTGCTGTGAGGCTACTGCACTACCTACTGCGCCACTGCGTCGCCCGCTTTATATACAATATGATCATAATGGGATATGCTGTGGAAAAAGTCCACCAAAAAGAAGGTATTCATACTTTCCACCAAAATGCATGGATTATGACTAAAATCAAAGTTGCCATCTGCATCCTTTTTAATACTCATGTACCGCAGTAAACACAGCAACTCTATAACATCAGAAAGGTACGACCCTTCCTATCTGAACATGCAGCTCAACTCATTGTTCAAGCTCTTGTTCTCTCCAAACTGAATTATTGCAACTCTCTACTAGCCGGGCTAATTCTATCAAACCTCTTCAGCTGCTTCAGAATGCAGCAGCACGAGTGGTCTTTGGTGAATCCAAAAGAGCACATGTCACTCCGCTACTCACCCGTTTGCACTGGCTGCCAGTTGCTGCTCGCATCAAATTCAAAGCTCTGATGTTTGCTTACAAAGCGACCTCTGGCTTTGCTCCTTCTTATCTGCTCTCACTTCTGCAGATTTATGTGCCCTCCAGAAACGTGCGTTCTGTGAATGAACGTCGCTTCGTTGTTCCATCCCTAAGAGGGAAGAAATCACTTTCCCGAACTCTCGCATTCAATCTGCCCAGTTGGTGGAATGAACTCCCTAACTACATCAGAACAGCAGAGTCACTTGCTGTCTTCAAGAAACGACTAAAAACGCAACTGTTTAGTCTCCACTTTCCTTCCTAATCTGTAACTGCCTCTCTGGCTATACCACTAACTGTACTCTCTAAAAAAAAAGACATTACTAATGCTTTGCTTCTTAGACTGACTTTACACACCTGAAACTTGTCTATAACACTTATTGACTGCTGCTCTTATAGTTGTGTAAACTGCTTTCTTGTCCTCATTTGTAACTCGCTTTGGATAAAAGCGTCTGCTAAATGACTAAATGTAAATGTAAGCATATTACGTATATTGAATATTTGCATAATCTTGCATTTACTAAGTGGAACTAAAAGAATAGCTATCAACACTTTATACAAAACAAATTTCAGATTGAGAAATAATGTAGTTGAGTCACTTATTCACTTATTTATTTAAATAGTTTCAGCTCCACAGATTCGGTGCTTAAATGGCCACCCAGAGTCTGAGTATTTTATGATGTGTGATTTTAATATTTACCCTAAATTTAGAAGAAATGTAAGTGACTCATGATTTCTGTATGAAAATGTTCACCCACTCTCTTTAATAAGTGCAAATACAAGGTGATGAACCTCAACTCAACAGCACGCACACACACACGGACTCCAGTCAGGGGAACAAATGTGACGTCCCCTGCTGCTGCTTGACTGTGACCATAACCAGTGTTTTACTGTAAGCATTAGCATGCCGTTATGGGCAAAAGCCATTTGTAGAGCTGTCATGTACCAGGAAGCCATGCCCCAGGCCCTCTTCTATAAACACTGCAACTCAAGCATCACTAATACAGTCACTGCTACCTGCAGCAATACCTGCCTCAACTGCTCCTGTCCGCATCTGCTGGTAACCAGGTGCATAAGCCCTCAACAGTCCTGGATGTGTTTCCAATAGCCCAGACCTTGTGTTCTGTCTTTTACATCATTGTTGGAGAAGAAAACTATATTGAACATCTTCAATAGATGAAGCTGTCAAGTTTCAGAAAGTATTGCAGATTTCAAAGCAAAGAGAGAGAGAAAATACAAGCAATTTTTTTTTCATAATAAATTAAATAAAAATATGGTAATAAAATAATGTTCGAATAGCAAATAGAAAAACTTCCCTCATTTGTTCTGCTTATTTTTAATGAAGTAATGTGTAAACACTACCTGACTACCAAGACACAAGTCTTGTCGTCAATACTAGTTGTAAGAGCAACAAACAATATCTTGACTTATACTTGATCATTTAAAAAAGTGGCTAAAGGTTTTTCTGATAAATCATCTGTTGAACTGCATCCCAATCATCAAAAATACTGCAGAAGACCTATTGGAACCCACATGGACCCAAGATTCTCATATAAATCATTCAAGTTTGGTGAAGGGAAAATCATGGTTTGGGGTCACATTCAGTATGGGGGCAAGCGAGAGATCTGCAGAGTGGACGGCAGCATTAACAGCCTGAGGTATTAAGACATTTATGCCGCCCATTGCATTACAAACCACAGAAGAGGGCAAATTCTTCAGCAGTATAGCACTCCTTCTCATACTTCAACCTCCAAATCAAAGTTTCTGAAAGCAAAGAAGGTCAAGGTGCTTCAGGACTGGCCAGCCCAGTCATCAGAATGAACATTATTGAGTATGTCTGGGGTAAAATGGAGGAGACATTGAAGATGAATCCAACTAATTTTGATGAACTCTGGGAGTCCTGCAAGAACGCTTACTTTGCCATTCTAGATGACTTTATTAATGTTATTTGAGTCATTGTAGATATGTATGGACGCAGTCCTCCAAGCTCATGGGAGTCATACACAATACTAATTATTTTTCCACTGCACCATGACTTTATATTCTATACTGTACATTATTTCTGTTGAGTGACAAGACTTTTGTCTCAGCAAAGTCAGACCTTACTGTCCTAATTAATTAAAATCAAGGCATGATCATATTTTATTTTGGTAAAATAACCGTAATCTAGAGGCCTTTGTCTTTCATATAAGCCACTTCTGATACCAAATGATCAACTTAAATTCAAGTTATTATTTGTTGTTCCTAAAACTTTGATAGGCGACAAGACTTTTGTCAGGTAGCGTATAGTTTCGTAGTCTTTCTATAAAACACCTCTTTTGTTATGTTATGATGTTTTTCTGCTTGTTTAAAAACATGCTCACAAAAAGGAACATATAAAGTAAATATGGACGTAAATATTTTTGGTATTGCAAAATGTTAGTTTAATAACTCGTTTATTAAACAGCTTATCACATTTATCACACAGTTCAAGAACTCAGAAAATAACCTGTGGAAAAAATAATTGTTGTTAATTAAATGCATTAAATTGCATCAGATATGTTTGAAAACGAGCAGCTTTCATAATCAGTAGAAATAACAAAATACCATATTTGTAAGTGGCCTTTGAGTCAAAATGTTTAGAACCACCGCTTCAAGGAGATAATTCTATCTGGGCATGGGCCAGTATAAGATTCTGACCGTATGATAACCTTGGATAAAAATATCACAGTTTTATGGTATTGTGATTACTACTCTAAAATAAGTTCTTTTTAAATGTCTGGGTAAAATACCAAAAACCTTTTTCCCCTTTAAACACAATACATTTTATTTTGAGAAACTTTTTAAATATTTTATAACAGTAAACATGTCAGGCTAAATAATTCAATCATTGAATTCTGCTGTCATCATTAGGTTCCAAAACACAGATTTTATTACAATTTAAAACATCTTGTATATCTTTTTGTATATCTCTTATATTCTGCTTAAGATACTGCTGCTCTAAAAAACTGCAGTAATGGTATAGCAAAAAATTTTGGCTACCTTAAAACCTTGACTTTTTCAAACTGAAGTATACCTTGAAAACGGTTATCATCTCATGCCTAATTCTATTATATTTAAATCTTGATTTCATTTTTTATTTTTTACCTTCAATTAAATAAATTAACTAAGATGTCACACAGTAAAAATAAAAAATGGCAAAGAAATGAAAAATATATATTTTGGTTGTTCACTTAAGCTGATTTTCTTTTTGACTTCATGTGAACAACTCATTAAAGATTCAGTAAAAAGTTACTTCAGTTAGAGTCTTTTTCTCACAGGAAACTCTTTATGTATAGCTTCAGAATCCCAATCTAGCCTTTCAAATATTTCCCAAACAAATTAGTTTGATTCATTAATGGAGCCCACTTTCTAAATATAAATGGAGCTTGAAATACACCTAGCAATTAGACATTAAGAGCTAACACTAGTGTTATCAACAACATAATGCCATTGTAATAAAGCTTTATTGTTAAATACATGAGCACAGCTCAATGTGGGCCAATGGAAATCAGTACCTGCATGTGCAAGGAGGTTATGCATTTAACAGCATGACTTAACCAGGTTAGGTCTGATGTTTAAAATGGATCATGGCCTCGGTCCCTGATGTTTGCAGAATCTCGTCAAGCTCGTTCGAAACATTGTATTTTGTGAGGAAAGAAAAAGGGCACGAGCGCGCACCATAAAGTAATTATTAAAACATCATCCTGGAAATTACGGTCACCTTATTTTATCTATCTGTGTTGTGTCATCTTCATGCATGATTGACAAGAGCTACAATTAGCTCAGAGTGCCAACTGCCAATTAATTGGCTGTAATGGGAGATGGCATCTGCTGTGATGTTGATGGGAAACGGAGTCCAGAATGACAGCAATGACAGGAAATTGAGTCAGCTTGCGAGCCTGTTGGGAAATGTGGTTTGAACGGTTGGCTCCCTTTTCACAAAATGTGTTAGCGGGGCTCACGTGAGACGCCATGATCCTTTTATGGCCACTGCCTCACACATACTCCAATTCTCTACCCACCTTGAGCCCTTTATCACATGCTTTGTCTCACTGTTCATACCTGTTGTTAACCCCGCTGATTGCCTTCATCCTTTCTGTTTTTCTATGAACACCCTCTCTCTCAGACTCCCTCCATCCTGAATGTGTCCAGTTGGTGTGTAAATATGTTGTTGGCTTCTAAGCCTGATGAAAGGTTAACCTGCTGTACTGAACATATTAACCCTTTAGCCTGCGTTTTCTATCTGTATCCGACAGGATCTCCACATTGGTTTCATATCTACACAGAGTTACCATGGTTACCTTTCACCAAACTTTTACAAATATATTTCTTCAGTGATATCTCTTTCAGACATACAGTATGCACAAATGCACAATGCTGCTGGTGGATTAAAACAGGCAATGAATACAGTACATTTAATTAAAAAGCCACTTTTGTTCCCCCCCCTCTAATATTTCCTTTCATGTAGTAGTGTGCAAACTTGCTGTCTGTGAATATAAATAATGTTTGCAATGTCTTAAAGATAAAAGTGTGGGATAAACTCAAAAGAATAACTGATTCTCATCTGAATTCCAGCTTTTTAACTATGTAGGTTTGTAATAAATCTGCATAATGCCAGCCTATGCTCTTAATTGACTGTCCTCAAACAGTTTATTTTGACTCTCAAATGCAGTTGTAGCAGATGCCTGGAAGACTTTGATTTTTGTCATCAATATGACAAAAAAATAAGATGCCACTTTTCACTTTGCATGCACTTCCAAAGGATAAGAACTCTGGCTCTGCTTGACTGTGCATTCAAGTGCTGAGGAAATCTCTAGAGCTCAAATTCAGATATGGTAATGGATGTCTGGGCCATCTGACCGGTTAGAGCAAGGTAGTGTTTTGGAAAGAAGTAAAGGGAGACCAGGGTTTTTTGGTCTTTGATTCATGTAAACCAATTGTAGGAAACCCCTTTTTAAAAAATATATATTTTTAATAAACATTTTAATTATGCATTTCTGTGCACTCAATGTTTTTTTTTTTTTTTTTTGCTTAAATATATAGTAAACAAAATGTCTGGATGTCCAGCAGCTTCTACCACAGGGGTTTTACTATCCAGAGTGATGATGAGAAAGTGTGAAAAAACATCAATGGTTTTGAAGTTCACAATTTCTATTTAACAATTAAAAAAAAAACTAGTTTTAAAATGCAGCAATGCCAAAGGGAAATAATAAATAAAGAAAAAAATGTGGACCAAAAGTTTGAATGTAATATCTGGTCATAAAAACAGATTTCAAAGTTGGTCACTGACCAAAAAAACACTACGAGCAGCCAAAATTGAGACATTGCTGTACATTTTTAAGCCCAACTTTTACAAGCTTTAGCCCAATCCAGTAACATGATATGAACAGAAAAAAAGGTTAAGAGTGAACATAGAGAAAGAAAACTATATTGGTAAGTATATTAGTCAAATAAAGCCCAAATGCACAATGAAGTTGTATTTATTAAAAACACAAACTATATTTGTGTTGTCTGTCATTTTAAATGTTCAATGGCTCAAAGTTGTCTGTCATTTTAAACGTTTAAAGTTCACCTTAAAATGAAAATTCTGTTCCTAATGATTTACCCTCATTCTCTTCCAATCCCCAAGACCTGCATTCATCTTTGAAACACAAATTAAGATATTTTAGGTGAAATCTGAGAGCTCCCTCATCCTCCATATACAGCCACAAGAAACCAAAAACATTGTCAAAACATTCCATGTGACTTCACTGGTTCAACTGTAATTATACAAAGCTTCAAGAACTCTTGCGCACACATCAGGTCTGAGTGTGTGTCTTACTTTGGGCAATAGGACTCATTTGCCATTAGAGTATGCTACGAAACAAGCATCATATTTTATGCAGTTAATGCACACCCTGATCTGATGATAAACACATTGGTGGGTTTTTTAAGAAGCACAAAAGGGTTCTTGGAGCTTCATATGTTTTGTTAAACCACTGGAATATTTTGAGTCTATTTTTGGTTCCTTTTCTAGACTTTGCTGTCTATATAGACCGTTTTCTTGGCGGCTCCATGGAGGGCGCCAAAGCGACCAGCGTCTTCCGGTAGAATGTTTAGAACTTCCGTTTACAGCGTTTACAATAGGTAATTTGCGCTCTGAAAATTGGTTTCATTGGTTTGAGTGGATTACGGAGTATTTTTGTGACACACAACTTTGAAAGGTGTGTGTTAAAGCCGTTATAATCTGTCAAATTGGGTTCAAGCGCGAGAGAAAAACGTTCTCCTAGTTCACGTGTCTGCTGTCAGAAATACAGTGTGTGTGTGTGTGTGTGTGTGTGTGTGTTACCGATCTGTCAGCTGTTAGCTCAGCGGCTCTTCAATGCACACACACACACACACACGCAATACTTCACTGCATTATAACGTTAGAGCAAACCAGAATACTGGCATGAAACTTAACAAGTATGCAAGTTTTGGCTGATTTGCATGTTGATTCTAATCGAGAGCCATTATGTTTTATTTAGTGTGTATTGTGTAGTATTTACCACGGTATGTGTTTTTCAAAATGCCACCTTATTTTCACTTTATGAGACTTATTAAATCAGTGTGTTTGTGAGACAGTACAGGCTACGTGTGTGTGTCAAACACTTTGGTGAATTACAATTGTTTGGGCTGGTTATATGTTTGAAAAAAGAGAGAAAATGTTGACTAGCGATGACGAGGCTTCATTTAAACAGCACAGGATGCCGTCTGACAATGAGGAGAAAATGCCTCGCCGCAGTTGTTTCCCATCCTATTAATCACATTTTTTAAATGATCGGTCCAGGAGGTGGTGCTGATCTACAGAAGTATTAGTTCAAAGACGTTAGTAGCAGGTAAAATAGATTAAAACTATCATTTCAAAGCTGTCCAAACTTGACTGTTTACACGCATCAGCTGCCGACCTGAAGTTCTTAGCATTCTCCTTGTGCATACACGCAAAGCATAATAGGTAATTTTGCGTTCTAAGAAAAAGGTTTAGAGCAGTGGTTCTCAAGTGGGGGCTGCAAAACAATGAGGGGGTGTTGCTTGGTGAATTCCAAAAATCTCACATGTGTTATTAAACTATTAAAATTGCTATATTTTTTCCATAACCTACAGAAGATATGTAATAACTAGATACAAAAAAACTAAAGCATGCAAATAAAAAGCCATCAGCCTTTCCTTTTTTTTCCCATTGGATTGTGACCCCTGGGGTTATTATGCTAGATCAACATCACAGCAATAGCACTAGTTGCAGAAGATTTTAGTTGAGTTGCGCTGCGTTGCATTTTACGGCACAATGTTAATCTTTGGCACCTTTATGGCACTCACATACATTAAAAATAAAGTGCCACGACTAAACATGGAGAATGATCTCCAAGTGGCGGTCTTCAAAATTATACCAAGTCTTGTGCTGTAAACATTATGCCCACCATTCTCATTTAGTGAGGTTAATATTAAATTACACAAATGAATAATGACTATAAAAATGATATGGTTGTTAGACGATTACACTTTCTTGTGTTGTCAATATGCTCGTGTTTATATGGTTCCTATTGGTGTGTGTGCACGATTGTGTGCAATATTTGTATGTTTATAACCACCTCCGAGCATAATGGGGGTCACAAGTTACAGGAGTTGGTATTTTAGGGGTTGCGGGTTGAAAAGTTTAAGAACCTCTCCTATAGAGGATCTCAGATTTCATCTAGAGTATTTTAATTTGTGTTCCAATTATAAATGAAGGTCTTAGGGTATTGAAACAGCAGGAGTGTGTAAGTAACAAAATTTTCATCTTGGGGTGAACTAATCCTTTAACATCAGGTGGATTTTGATTGGATATCGAGATTGTATTGTTCATTGCCAGAATTATAATCAACAATAATGCAAGCAGTAATGCTCCTCGATGTTTTTATCGTCACAGCTGTTGACCAGACTTCACTATTTTCCCCTCTCAATACTGGTTAATATGAGTCAAAAAGATCATGAACCACCACTTTAAAAAAGAAAAGAAGATGTGTATCACCTTTAACCTCTCTTATAGACAATACTCTCCCACGCACACGTCTTACTTTCAACACAGATACTGAACACAGCAGCCACACAGAGTGCTGCTTCCTCCTGAGAGGAGGGCCAAAATTAGGATAAGACATTAGCATGGATTCTGGGGCTAGCAATGTGGCCTCCTTGCTTCAGCTATGAAACCTTTAGAAAGAGTATCACCTGTAACAAAAAGGTGATGCCTCAGCAATACATTTAAGATCCCATCCTGAACAGTACACATACTACAGCGAGAGATTCAAAAGGAAGCAGCAAAAACATGAACATACTCTCCCCCCCACACGTCTGCCAGCTGATGCGGAGAAAGAAAGAAAAAAAAAAACACACAGCTATTCTATTTTTACTCCAGAGTTCAGTCCAGCAACTGTGTTTATTCCTCTAAGAGGGAGATGTTTGAGGTGGTACAGCGCAGACAAGGGGGGCTGTTAAAATAAAGGATTCTGCCGTGTAAGCAAAACCCTAGAGATAACCCATCCGTCTGCTGTTACACAACAAAACATGTGGACCTATGATGAAAAATGGTAATTATTGGTCGGGCAGATTGCCATTGACAGATGCACTGGCACAACAACAATGTGTATGTTGAGCCGTTATTGTTTCCCCTGTAATAAAATGGTGACAATTAATTTCAGTGGCGGCTACCAGCGAACACGCTGGGTGGCTGCACTATTTCAGCCAGGACCAAAGCATACTGCAGTTAGAGAATAAGCAGAGTTTCTTACAGAACAAGACATCAATAAAATGTTTTAGATGCTCCGAAAACATGAAAATATACAGAATAGCCTCTGGCACTCGAGCAATATATCTAAAAATATCTGATGATGGAGTCGGTGCGAAGCGCAGAGAGATCAATGGTGCAAGTAACACAAAACGCTCCTGATCCTCAGCGTTGCGATGATGTTAATGAAATGTAACTAAATCCAATAACTGGGCCATACGTTCCTCACACAGAGCCGTACAGCGCGTTAACTAGGCTCAGCAGTCGGCTAAGTACCTTATCATCAGCACAGACAGTGAGCGAGCTAACATAAACTCCACGCAAACTCTACACCATTGGAGAGAGACTCTGATTATGCAAACATTACAGGAGGAAAAAAAAGAAAAACACACATACATGCTTAAATCTCTTCTTAGTGTTAAGATGGATTTATTCCGAGTGTTTCTTCTGTCTTTGCAGGCTAAAATAGAGGGGTAATTCTAAAATAGAAGTTAGTTAGAGGCTATCAGATGCTTTTAGTATGTAATTGCAATTATGAAGACATGATGACCCTGACGTGACTTGTAAAACTAATTTAACGCTTTATTAAGAAAGGCACCGATTATGCATATCAGAGTACTGCATCTTACAAAATTAGAACTGACAATTCAATTTATTAGAATATTTAATACTTAATGTTGAAATGCACATGTAAATCTTTGGTTAATTCCTAAAAGGATCGTTCACCCAAATATAAAAAATTCTGTCATCATTTACTCATCCTTCATTTGTTCAAAACCTACACTCACCGGTCACTTTATTAGGTACACCTGACCAACTGCCTGTTAGCACAAATTCTAATCAGCCAATCACATGGCAGGAACTCAATTCATGTAGACATGGTCAAGACAATCTGCTGCAGTTCAAACCGAGCATCAGAATGGGGAAGAAAGGTGATTACTTTAAGTTACTGAATGTGGCATGGTTTTTAGTGCCAGATGGGCTGGTCTGAGTATTTCAGAAACTGTTTATCTACTAGGATTTTCACGCACAACCATCTCTAAAAAATATCCAGTGAGCGGCAGGTCTGTTGGGGGCACAACAACCCTGTTTATGCCAGAGGTAAGAGGAGAATGGCCAGGTTTGAGCTGATAGAAAGGCAACAGTAACTCAAATAAGCACTCGTTACAACCGAGTTATGCAGAAGAGCATCTCTTAACGCACAACACCTCAAACCTTGAGGCAGATGGGCTACAACAGCAGAAGACCACACAGGGTGCCACTCCTGTCAGCTAAGAACAGGAAACTGAGGCAACAATTTGCACAGGCTCACCAAAATTGGACAATAGAAGATTGAAAAAACGTTGCCTGGTCTGATGAGTCTCGATTTCTGCTGCGACATCCAGATGGTAGGGTTAGAACAACATGAAAGCATTGATCCATCCTGCCTTGTATCAACGGTTCAGGCTGCTGGAGATGGTGTAATGGTGTGGGGGATATTTTCTTGGCATGCTTTGGGCCCATTAGTACCAATTGAGCATTGTGTCAACGCCACAGCCTACCTGAGTATTGTTGCTGACCATGTCCATCCCTTTATGACCACAGTGTACTTATCTTCTGATGGCTGCTTCCAGCATAACGTGCCATGTCATAAAGCACAAATCATCTCAGACTTGTTACTTGAACATGACAATGAGTTCACTGTACTCAAATGGCCTCCACAGTCACCAGACTCAATCCAATAGAGCACCTTTGGGATGTGGTGAAACGGGAAATTCGCATCATGGATGTGTTGTTCGCAACTGTGTGCAACTGTGTGATGCTATCATGTCAATATAGACCAAAATCTCTGAGGAATATTTCCAGTACCTTGTTGAATCTATGCCACAAAGGATTAAGGCAGTTCTAAAGGAAAAAGGGGGTCCAACCCGTTAGTAGTAAGGTGTACCTAATAAAGTGTCTGGTGAGTGTATTTTGACTTTTGTAGAACACAAAAGAAGACTTTTTGAAAAATGCTGGTTGCATTGACTTCCATAGCATGTTTCATTCCTACTATCAAAGTCCAGCAACCAGCATTCTGCAAAATATCTTCTTTTGTGTTGAACAGAGGAAAGAATCTCATAAAGGTTTAAAACCAAATAAACGATGATCTAACTATCCCTTTAAATTTAGATGTCCCAAAGTTTAAGGCATACCGCGTCTACTTGAATATCTGTATGCCGCTAATGGATGTGAAAAAAAGTGAGGACTTGAGAACCTGGACTCTTTGCTCTGAGTGGAGTTTCTAGTGGCACTTGCACATCCTCGATACTAATCTACAGGTCAATTTTCTGACCAAAAATTACAGAGCGCAAAACCCCAGCAAGATTTTTTTTTTCTTCCTCCATTTTTTGCTCTAGGAGTAAATGTGCCTGATGTTCTTCACTGAGAGACAGAAAGTTCACACTGCCTGTCACTCAAGATGAACTCATGATTGATGAGAAAACTTTGTAACGAGTGCATGTTTGGGAATATGAGGATTTTTTAGATAAAACATTTAAAAACCCAACCAGTCAAAAAAAAAAAAAGCTTAATGCTAGCAGGGTTGGGTCAGCTAAACGTAAAATGTTAACATATACTCTCATGCTGATTATGTTCTAATAGCCTTATTTCTCTCTCTTTTTCTTTTTGGTCAAAAAAGAATCAAAACCCCATAGAAATCCGATTTATAGCAGTTTATAAAAAAATACATAAAGGACATACAAGTTCATATTTGGATTTCACAATTGTAAAATTTGTCAGAAATGCAACCTACTGTATTTGGAAATATTGAAAACATTTACATTTGCATATATATTTTTTCACCCTTTGGTTTAAATATTTTAGCTGTAATGTTATATTTTGTTTATATATGGCCATATATGAACACACACGCCATTTTGCTGGGAATAATATTCTAAAGGAGCTGTTGACATGAAATTTAACCAGATTTTGGTAAAAACCCAAACAATACAAACATAAAAATATAACAAAACAAAATAAATCTGAAAAAATGATGTGTAATAACAATGGAATGACACAAGGATAAAATACTGAACTACTGAGATGTATTTAATACTTTATATAAAAGACTTTTTTTGGTAATGGAAGCGTAAAGACGCCTCTTATATGGAGAATAAAGTACCATGCATTGCTCAGGTGTGATTTTTTCACAGACTTCAAAAGAGTGTAAAATTCTTGATGATTCTGAGAGTCCCGTCTATCAAATCTGATCTTTATTTTGTATTTTTTATTGGATTAAAGTCAGGTGATTGGCTGGGCCATTCTACAGCTTGATTTTCTTTCTCTGAAAGCATTTGAGAGTTTCCTTGGCTGTGTTTTAGATCATTGTCTTGCTGAAATGTCCACTCTGGTTTCATCTTCATCATCCTGATAATGTAGACCTTGGACTGAAGCAGCTGATATTAAACTACAATGATGAAGGGCAGAGGGTTTCTAAAGAACTACTGAGATGTTTCAGCTGCTGTTTGGGCTTTCACTGCCTTTCTACACCTCCCTTTCTTCATACATTTAATACTTTTTCTTGAGTCATTTCATTCATTTAATTACACATAACTTAATTTGAAAATTAATCAATGTTGTTTTCTTTGCATATATGGATTTCTTTGGTTGTTGCCAACATCTGGTGAAAATTTCAAGATAACAGCACCTTTAGAAATATGTTTTCTGAGAAAAATGGTGACGTATTAAAATACTTATTTCCCCCACTGTATATGTTGCATATATGACATATATTTTATATATGTAAAATCCAGATTCATTTTCTATATTTCCTGACCACATTTTATGGCAATGAATGGGGACCACCATCAAACATAAAAAAGAAAAAGGTAACACATCACAGAATTGTTTTGCAATGTGTGCTGCCTTTTTTCTGTTTATTAAATGAAAAGAGTTTGTTCAGTCTCTTTAAATGACTGCACATTCATTCCATGAGCGCCACAGTTTACTACAACTAGCCAAGAAAAAGCAGTTGTGATCAATCAGTATCTGGAAAGAGAATCTTTAAAAATGCAATCTATATGACTCGTTTGCAGCATACTGTTTGCAAGTAATCATTTACTTCTCACATCTGTCATTATTAATTTTATCTGACAGTTTGAGTTCTGGTTCAGAAACAACAGAAACTCTTTTAGGTGGAATTTTTAGATGTTAAATTTCATAATCTCTTTTGTGTTCTAGGTGACTTGGAGTGATGTTTGGCACTAAGAGTTGCGCATGAAGACCAACTATCAAGGT
Organism: Danio aesculapii; assembly: GCF_903798145.1. Lineage (NCBI taxonomy): Eukaryota > Metazoa > Chordata > Actinopteri > Cypriniformes > Danionidae > Danio > Danio aesculapii. The sequence continues at coordinate 29,593,412 of NC_079437.1, forward strand.
CAGAGGTCAGGAATAAAAAAACTAATAATGATACACTCAATTTCAAGTTGTTTATTACCAGACCCTATCACACAACACCAGAACACTTGGAATATACAGCCTGTGTAGCATTGGGTTTGTGGACTATCTTCCCTAAGGATTTTTTTCTATTGGGGTTTTAATAAACTAGCATCTCTATGATACTCTATGATGCCTTGTTCCACAACATAAATTGCACACCTTAAACATACTTATATAATTAAAAAAATTTGGTCCCATTTTATATAAAGTGTCCTTAACTACTTTGTGTTATATATATATACAGTATATATACAGTAAAATTGCAAAACACTTCTGGTGCTCTTGAGGTGGAATACGGGTAAGGTTATAGACAGGTTTGGTGGTATGGGCAGATTTAAGAGTGGGTTAAGGTGTAAGGGATGGTCAACAGTGTATTTAAAGATGTAATTACATGCATGTATTTAATCAAACATGAGTACAAGGTAAAAACATGGATTTACACAGTAAATACATTTTAGCAAATGATTAATTTCAGTGAAAGTACATATTACTGTAGTTAAGGAACTTCATTAAGGAACAAGTTCATTAAAAACATTCATCCTCAACTGTGAGATTAACTAGTTTTTAAAGCATTGTAGTGGACTAAATTGCGCTTACTAAAATAATTACATTTTTAAATGAGTAATAGATCTGAATCTTTTTGTTTTATTAGTATGTTTTACACACTCAGAACGCTTGGGTACTACTCCTTTAAAAAAAAGAAAACCCCCAAAATGGTTGAGTCTAAAAACCAAATGTGTCAATCCAGCTTGCAAGCTCAGTATTAAACTATTTTCTCTCTCTGAAAAATAAATAAAGGGTAAACATTAATCTTTGCTACTTAGTATGCTTCAATATCAACATTTATATCAAGCACTTGATTGCTAAATAAATATTTTACCCAATGTTTATAGCATATCTATTTGTAGGAAGAGTTAAGTTCACTTGTGCTAATGTAATGTGACGCATAGCGATATTTTATTTTTAGGCGGTCACATGGGAGCAAGACTGACATGTTTTTTTTTTCTCTTTCTGTTGCTTCACTATGGGCAGCAAAAGTGCATCTGTCAGTCCTCAACCACAATAAGGTCTGTGTTACAACTGGTTTTAACTTTTCTCTCCATTATTTATCGATTTGGCAACCTCAAAGAGGAGCTGCAGTCTTTTTTGCATGCCTTAGGTTACAAAGTCTTCCAATCTTTGGTTTAGGAAGAGTATGCTCAGCCTTATTTTCATCCCCATCTTGTCTCCCATTATTGTTCTAGTCCTGGGGTTTCAAACTGCCATGCTGAATCCTAGTAAAACAGCCTCAGAGATGCACTGAGCCAGGACTTTTACATAAATAAATGTGCTCGCTGTGCAACGTTATGACACCCAGCCACTTAAAAGAGACTTGAAATCACATATCCAACCAAAAGGCTCTCTTTTTATCAAGCTGTCCGGAAATACGAAGAGGGGAAGTCACATTTATGAAGCGAAATGAAAAAGTAAGTCCACTATACTGTACTTGCACTGGCATGTCATTTTTGAGGTCTGAAAAGCTACAAGGTTATTTAAATGGCTCTAAACTATGTGCAAGACTAGACGAGCTGGCTAAATGATTCTCCTGCTGCTGGTCAACACTAAAAATACTATTCAATTCATTTTTATTTAGAATTTTTGTTTTGCTTAACGGTATTACATTCAATGCCATTTCAGTGGCAATACAATTCAATGCATCTGAAATTTCCATAGAAAATGAACATTTTTCTCAACCTCCTTTGTTTATGTTGAGATATTTCACTTTAAAGACCAGGAAAATGACTTATTCTTTGGCATAAAACACAGGAGCCTGATCAAAATGCTCATTTTAGAGGGAAAAAAGGAGCTGCTGAAACAGTTCTACACCTCCATCATTGAATCAGTCATCTGCACATCAATAACTGTCTGGTTTAGCTCAGCTACTAAATACGACCTCCAAAGACTACTTCGAATAGTTCGGACTGCTGAGCGAATCACTAGTACAACCCTTCCTACTCCCCAAGAACTGTACTTATCCAGAGCGAACAGGAGGGCTGCCAAAATCACTCTGGACCCCTCACACCCAGCACACTGCCTCTTTGAACTTTTACCTTCTGGTCGAGGCTACAGAGCTCTGCGCACCAGGACAGCCCGACACAGAAACCGTTTCTTCCCTCAGGTAATCCATCTCATGAATACTTGATAATAATTGCGGAACCAACATCACTACTTGCTATACACTTTTATACACATATACACTTATTTAACAACACACTTTACATGCCAATTTGCACATAACAGCTGCACATATAACGTTGTATATAGTAATAAACACGTACATACACTTGTCAATTTGTATATTTGCATTCACTACTTACTAGTTTATATTTAGTTATTTTATTTTATTTTTTTAATATATTTATTATCTGTTTTTTGTCCTGTCTCTGTAATCCTGTTGCACTGTAGAAGCTCTGTCACGAAAACAAATTCCTCGTATGTGTGAACATACCTGGCAATAAAGCTCTTTCTGATTCTGAAATTTCAGATGGCATTTAAAGGTTTTGCATCTAAACTCTTTGTTTACTTAACGCATCTATTCTACATGCCAACACAATCTCATGGCAATTCGTAACTCTTTGATTTAGTGGCTAATTCGTATGAATTTGTATGATCTCATTCATACAATTTGCTCATCCCCCAATGACAGTTGGGTTTAGGGGCGGGGTTGAGGGCCTTTTTAAAATCTTACATTTTCGTACGACTAAACTCGTACAAATTAGCCACTAAACTGACGAAACATAAAATAGTTATATTTCCTAGTAAGATCAGGCTGTACACACTGTATTAAATACATTATTTTGAAATGTGTATAAACTAGAGCAGAAAAGGATTTCATTTTATAACAAAAGCTGCATGTGGAGTCCATTCAGAAGATAAGTTATGTAACTAATTGTAAAATTTTAACTAAATGTAACACTGTAACTAATGGTACAATTAAAACAGTAAATCTATGTCACAAGTTGTGTTCTAATTTACGAATTGTAAACTGATGGTTTGCTGTCCACTCACTTTGAAAGTTCTTTAAATTAAATATCTTTACTTAGCTTTTCATTATAATTTATGCATATTTTGATTAGCTTATTTAATTAGTTTAGTGTTATTGATACAATATTAATTTTTGTTATGAATTTAAAATTGTCATATAGAGAAAATGCTCAATAAACAGGCTTAAACTTCACAACCTTACCTACAATGTAAACGAAAAAAATGGCAGATAGCGTAATGTAATAAAAAAAAAATACATCCACGGCTAAAGGCACGATATTAAAGGTCTCATCGAGTGCTTTAAAATGTGAATTTTTTTAATTCGATGTTTGACAATTTCAACTGACACATGAAGAGAGGGTGGGACAAAAAGCAGCTTCTGTCCTTAATAATACTAAACAAAAAACAGTCAATAGCATTTCGGTTTTATCATAACTCTGCCAGTGAGAGTGGTTGAGATCAAGCACATCAAATAAAAAACAAAAGAGAAGTGTCTTGAAGGAGGCAGGACATCCATTTAAACTATAAAGCTTGATTGGTCAAGATTTGATGAGAAACTGAAGTATCCACTTGTTAAGTGTGAAGTCACGCGAAGCGGCTTCCAGGTCCAAGTGTAATATCAAACTGTATAGGGTAACTCAACAAATGGTGATAATAAACGTTTACAAAGTGATCTAATACTTTCAAAAATCACAATCACAATATATAACCATGCCTAATATCCGATGGCCAGAAAATGATTAGATTTTTATACATTGTTAAAATATTGGTGTCTGTGATGCAGCGTCCAAGTCCAAGTCTGTGATGCAAGTCCAGAGACTCATGTGTACACAATTTTATATAAAATCCACTTAAATTTATGATGGGACTACAAAGTTGTCATAAACAAATATTTCTCACTTTAAATGAGTAGCGGCTTGGACCCTGAAACAGTATTCCATACATCACAACTTGACAAGCGGATGAGGTGAAAAAAAATCTGTTGATCCACAGGCGAACGTGACAAACTACTAAGCTTTATATCGTTATATCGGTTTTATATCAAATTTCGTCACTGATCTGGTGTGAACTAGCTCATAGACATCTTAAAAACTAACAATACTAATACTAACATCTAAAAAACTTTCATTTCATGGGACTTTTAATGAATTTGGAAATAATGTCAGTAAAATGTTACAACCTTCGTGACTTCAAACATCAAGATCGCAACATTTAGGAGCAGTTTAGCCCTCAGCAAACTGAACAGCTGTTTAAGCCAAGTGCAAGACTTGAACCAGTGAATGAGGTTTTGACGTCACATGCCCACGACCCCCCCCCCCCAACACACACTCCTCCACGCTTGCAAAGTGCGGCTGGCTCCGGCGGTCAGAGACATGACTAATAGTATGCTAACTCTCCCGCTTTGTGTTGGCTGTGTAGTGCTTGATTTATGTGTAGGCTCGGAGGAGAGGAGCCCCCCAGGTTATTGAAATATTCTACATGTGGTTCGAGGCTGAATGTTTGTACAGGTAAATCGATGGTGGCAGTCAATACTCTACCCACGGCTAAGCGAGCCGGCGACGTGACTCCTGCACACCTCCGTACAGGTCGCACAAATTAAAGCCGACCTCCATTTTACTTTCACACTTCAGTTTTACGCTGCAGAGTTTCGCTGCCGTCTGCCAAGGACATGATCTGTGCATGGCCCAACTGGAGTGGTCTGTGAGAGACTGCGGGGCTGGATGAGATCTGATGGGATGTGATTGGGAATGATGGGCCTGCTGATGGTGGACGAGAGATCCTCCTTTCGCATGTGTCATAAAGTTTTAGCGCTCAGCTGTACTGTGATGTTCGGGATGGGGATGAAAGATGACGCGCGGGACTGTACGATACTGCGCACATATGCAGACGTGTAAACAACTTACACCTGCGGGACACTTTGAAACCTTGAGTGTGCGTGAGAAAATAAGTATTCTGTGATCCTCATCTGATTAGATGTTAAGTACACACAGATAAAATCATAAGCGCATGTTAACATACAAACACTCCTTCCTGATTTACTCACACTAACAGTTCCTCTCAGAGACTCCTGATACTAACTGTCTGAACGCATTTCTCACTGTGAGGATGCAACTGGAGGGCTGGGGGTTTGGCCTTTCGGTAAACAGATAAAACAAGTTATAAGTGTAAATTAACATCACCTGATTAGCATCACCTGAACCTGAATAGGCGTTGCAGTGGCTTAGTGGTTAGCACTATCGCCTCACAGCAAGAAAGTCGCTGGTTCGAGCCCTGGCAAGGTCAGTTGCCATTCCGTGTGGAGTTTGCATGTTCTCCCCGTGTTGGCGTGGGTTTCCTCCGGGTGCTCCGGTTCCCTCACAGTCTAAACACATGCGGTACAGGTGAATTGAACAAACTATAATTGGCCGTAGCGTATGGATGTTTCTCAGCTGGAAGGAAATCTGCAGTGTAAAACATATGCTAGATAACATTCCGCTGTGGCATCCCCTGATGAATAAAGGGATGAAGCTGAAGAAAATAAATGATTGAATGAACGAACCTGAATAAACAAGACTTCTATTAATGTTTGGTTTGTTGGGATAATGCAATATTTGACCGAGATACAACTATTTGAAAATCAGGAATCTGGGGTTTAAAAAAAAACTCAAATTACTGAGAAATTGGCTTTTATGTTGTCCAAGTTAAACTATAAAAATATATTTGAATCAACAGGTTGCCTATTTCAGCCTATTTACAGGTTTTATCCATTTATTTGTGGTCATGAATTGGGACCTTGATCTCTGTGGGCTTTTGAATGTAAACTCTGGAGTTTAATAATATGGCTTTATCTTTTTAGTAGTTTAAAACAATATATTGGAGAAGAAAGTCTGTAAAATAACATAAAACACAGCAAAAATCCTTTTCTTACTTAGATTTATTTTTTTGTTTTTAGTCCAAATATCTAAAAATTGCTCAATTAAGAAGCATTTTCAAAACAAGCAAAACTTAATGTCTTGTTTTAAGAAATAATATACCAATATTAAGTGAGTTTTTCCTTAAGACAAGCGAACTAATCCGCCAATGGGGTAAGAAAAATAATCTTATGTCAAAAGGAAAAACAAGATTATTTTGCTCACCCCTTAAAAAGCTTTAGCTTTTTTTAAGGAAAAACTTAATTTTGGCTTATCATTTCTAAAAACAAGACAATATGTTTTGCTTGTCTAGAAAATGCTTTTTGATATAAGAATGTTTAGATATTTGGACTTGAAACAAGACAAACAAGTAAGAAAACATTTTTTTGCAGTGAAAGTACTGGCTAGTTTAATAACAGGTTTTGTCACTTGAATTCACAACACCAATCTATACAATATATCACTTCAAAGTATCAAAAATGTCAATAATAGCTACTTTTCAACAGTAAACGTTGTTAGAAGAAAGATCAAGGTCCCATAATGCAATTCAAAGCATAAAAAAATTAATCGCATCTGTTTACAATTGTACAAGTGTACTCTCATAGCAATGCATATTACAAAAAAAATGAATAAGATATAAGATATATATATATATATATATATATATATATATATATATATATATATATATATATATATATATATATATCTTTGTATAGAAAACCCATACAAACATGGTGAGAACATGCAAACTCCACACAGAAATGCCTCCTGGCCTAGCTGGGAATCGAACCAGCGACCATCTGTGAGGCAACAGTGCTAACCACTTAGGCACTGTGCTGCCCGACGTGTGGTCCAGGGTCATTTTTGTTAAAATAAATACACATTTTAATGAAGTGATGAAAAAAAAATCTACATTTTTTAAATATTTCCCAAATGATGTTTAACAAAGCAAGGAAATTTTCACAGTATGTCTGATAATATTTTTTCTTCTGGAGAAAGTATTATTTGTATTATTTTGGCTAGGATAAGAGCAGTTTTTAATAAAAAATAAAAAAATTAAAAAAACATTTTACGGTAAAAATTATTAGCCCCTTTAAGCAATTTTTTATTGTCTACAGAACAAACCATTATTATACGATAACTTGCCTAATTACCCTAACCTGCCTAGTTAACCTAATTAACCTAGTTAATATTATTTACTGTCATTATGGCAAAGATAAAATAAATCAGTTATTAGAAATGAGTTATTAAAACTATTATGTTTAGAAATGTGTTGAAAATAATCTCTCCGTTAAACAGAAATTGGGGAAAAAAATAAACAGGGGAGCTAATAATTCAGACTTCAACTGTATATTGGAGCCAATGTGCTTAAAAGACAGGTTGTGGAACGTGCCACCATATTAGGTAACAGTGTGACTAAACTCCGCCTCTTCAGAAGAGCAAGTCCTGCTTCTACATCACAGCCTGTTTGGCTCTGCCCAACAATTCATGCTTAAATAACAAGAGAGGCAGACTCATGTCTACATAGAAACCAAATTATAAAGATGGCTCTGAAGACAAGACGACGCTGTGCTGTGCCAAGAAAAACAGTCTTTGCATTCTGATTCCAACATTAGCAAAGAGTGAACATAATATTTTCATGAAGTTCCAGACCGCATCAGTAAGAATTTGGTCTGTGTGTGCCCTCATTACAAACAAAGCACAGTTGAACTGCCTTTTCAGAAAGATTGAAACAATGTGCTGACTATATTATGTAAATCTGAGAGTAATATCACACCTCACAAACGTGAGGAACATTTTATCATGTGGTCACTACTGTTTTGTCTGTTATTTAAGCTTTTTTAACCTAAATCACAGCAGTCTTTGAATGACAATTACGCTACCTGACAAAAGTCTTGTCGCCGATCCAAGTTTTAGGAACAACAAATAACAACTTGACCTCTAGTTGATCACTTGGTATCAGAAGTGGCTTATATGAAAGGCAAAGGCCTCTAGATTACGCTTATTTTACCAAAATAAAATATGACCATGCCTTGATTTTTAATGATTTAATTAGAACAGTAAGGTTTGACTTTGCTTAGACTGAAGTCTTGCCACTTTTTAACAGAAATAATGTACAGTATAGAATATAAAGTCATGGTGCAGTGGGAAAGAATTAATATTGTGTATGACTCCCATGAGCTTGGAGGACTTCTGGAATGGCAAAGAAAGCTTTTTTGCAGGACTCCCAGAGTTCATCAAGATTATCTGGATATATCTTCATAGCCTCCTCCTTCATCTTAGACATGCTCAATAATGTTCATGTCTGGGGACTGGGCTTGTCAATCCTGGAGCACATTGACCTTCTTTGCTGTCAGGAACTTTGATGTGGTGGCTGAAGTATGAGAAGGAGCGCTATACTGCTGAAGAGTTTGCCCTCTCCTGTGGTCTGTAATGTAATGGGCAGCTCAAATGTCTTGATGCCTCAGGTTGTTGATGTTGCCATCCACTCTGCAGATCTCTCACATGCCCCCATACTGAATGTAACCCCAAACCATGATTTTTCCTTCACCAAACTTGACTGATTTCTGTGAGAATCTTGGGTCCATGCTGGTTTCAATAGGTCTTCTGCAGTATTTGTGATGATTGGGATGCAGTTCAACAGATGGTTCATCGGAAAAATCTACCTTCTGCAACATTTTCCAAATGATCAGCTAGACGTCAAGTTATTATTTGTGGCTCTTACAACTGGGATCGATAAGAAGACTTTTGTCAGGTAGTGTATAATATTGCAAAAAAAAAAAAAAACAATATTACATTCTTTTTTTTTAAACATCATTACATTCATAAAAGTCCCTGTGAAATTAAAATCAAGCACATTAGACGGAAGTATCAGTATTTTAGTCTTAAGGATATCTAAAAGCTATCTATTAATATCTGTAATGGACCAACAATTTTCTTTTTTGACATCATCTACTTTAGCCTCTCATCAAATTTTCTGACCAATCAAATACTCTCTAGTATCTAACCTGTCTCGCCCCTTCAAGAAGCTTCTCATTTGCTTTTCATTTGACCTGTTTGATCTCAACCCCTCTCAATTGTAGAGCTGTGATAAAAATGAAATGCTATTGACTGTTTTTCAAAAAGAGAAGGCCTGTCTCCATGTTTCAGTTGAGATTTTGTCAAACACTGAATAAAAAAAAAATGCACATTTCAAAGCACTTCACGGGACCTATAAAACCAATTCCTGATATAAAGCATCAAGGTTTCCACAAAAACATTAAGCAACTGTTCATTCTAATTCATTCATTCACTTTCCTTTGGCTTAGTCTCTATATTCATCAAGGGTCGCCACAGCAGAATGAACTGCCAACTTATCCAACACATGCTTTACATAGCGGATGCCCTTCCAGCTGCAACCCAGTTCTGGGAAACATCCATACACACTAATTCATACACATCCACTACGACCAATTTAGTTTACCCAATTCACCTATAGCACATGTCTTTGGACTGTTGGGGAAACTTGAGCACCCAAAGGAAACCCACGCGGACACAGGGAGAATATGCAAACTCCACACAGAAATGTCAACTGACCCAGCCGAGGCTCTTGCTATAACATTCACAGGAATAAAACATACAAAATGATTATTTTAAACTGTAAACAAATTAAATTCACAATTTTTATTGAAATAAATGGTGAGCATGAGATTCTTCTACTCAAAAATTAAAAGAACGAAATCTTTCCGACTGATCCCCAAATAGAGTCTTTTAACGTCATCAAATGATTCCTGCTCTAAATACGCCTGTCACTGTATGACACAGGTGAGCTGGAAGCCAATCTTTCCCATTCCACGGATGACAAATCTGAACAAAACTTGTAAAAAGGAACTTCGCAGCTGCAGTCACCAAACTCAAAACAGTCCTTCAGCCTGATCTGCCTCAGGTTGTCACTTTCTTTTCTAAAGAACAAACTGTCTCACTATAGTGGATGATTGAACATCCTCTAGACTTCTATTGGAAATTTCTGACTCACAGTTTTCCCTTAAGGCTAGTTCACACTGACCCAAAAATGTGAATGCAACAAAATATGTATAATGCAAGCAATAATAAATATAACAAGGCCATTCAAGAGGGTAACATAATGACAATGAATCACATTTTTTTCGGTATAACAAAACAAAATCTGAAGAAAATGCCCATATAGGGCCCAAACAACCTTTATTGCTCAAGGCTTTTAATTTGGAGAACTTTCTTTTTTCTATTTTAATCTTTGCTGTTGCCGGGGTATGCAGCCAATGTTTTTTTTCTTCTTCCCCGCTTGACTATCTCTGCAATAAAAGAGCTTTTGTGAAGCGAAACACCCCTAGGTTGTGAGACATATATACACGTGCTTCTGGCAAACAATTAATTGGCACTTTGCAGTGCTAAAAGTGTTGATACACTTGATTCCTGTTTGGCTGGGAGGGGAGCAGAGCAGCAGCCATTAATCAGAGTGTCTCTCAGCCATTTACAGAAGCATGTAAACTATCACACTGTTGCAGTGGCAGTGCAGTCGCAGCCTTGCCAGCTCATCTCCGTGATCCGTGTTTCCACAAAAACTTACTTCAGCACATTTGATCCCCTCTCTCATTCACTCTGCAGGTTAGGTCCATGCAGACTGTCAGCGGGGTGTGTGGATGTGTCCTATAGTGAAATAAAAGCTCCTTTTTAATGTGTTTTCTCTATAAACGTGTTGGCGGGTGTATTTGCATGAGTTTAAAGGGGTAAATCAACTAAACATGATTATTCTGTCATTAATTATTCATCCTCATGTTGTTTTAAACATGACTTTTTGTTCTTCCGTGGAACACATATTTTGAAGAACGACTCTTGAAGAATGACTTTTGTTTATATAATGAAAGTCAGTCTAGAGCTGAACGTTTAGATAAATTAAATAAATGCACAGCCATATCACCCTGCAGCTCGACCGGTTAAGGATGATTATACTTCTGCGTCAAGCGCACATGTATGCTCCGGCACTGCCTGCACACAGTCGCATAGCCCTCACCGTGGCTGATGCCGACGCTGATGCGCACCTCTCAAACGACGTTGGAACGACGTGTAGCACAAGCTTTGTGATTGCTCGACTTGGTAGTGGTGACGAGCGTGGGCGGTGCTGAGAGCAGCGAGCCCAATGGAGCAAGTGTTTACAAGTGTCAAGTCGTGTGAAGAAGCTCCAGATAGAAACTTTTGTTTTGTGTTTACCTTATGATTAAAGCTGTTGCATGTCTGTTGGTTCCCGCCTTTGTATGAGCGAGTTTGAGCTACTTGTAGCGTTCAGAAAAAATAAAACACCTGCAAAGAAACTCAACATAGAGGATCATAAAAACCTACTGCCATCTAGTGTTTCAGAAGTGTTATTGCAGAGCTACACAAACAGAACGCAAAAGTATAAATGCGCGACTATACTCAAGGCAGGCACCGTGGTCAGTACCTGGATGGAAGACCACATGGGAAAACTAGCTTGCTGTTGGAAGTGGTGTTAGTGAGGCCAGCAGACGGCGCTCAACCTGCGGTCTGAGTGAGTCCTAATGCCCCAGTTTAGTGAAAGGGACACCATACTGTCAGTAGGCGCTCGGATATGATGTCAAACGGAGGTCCTGACTCTCTCTGTGGTCATTAAAAATCTCATGGCACTTCTCGTAATGAATAGGGGTGTAACCCCGGTGTCCTGGCCAAATTCCCTCCATTGGCCTCTACCTACAGTATCATGACCTCCCAATTATCCCCATCCACAGAATTGGCTCTATCACTGTCCCTTAGGCACGGCGCCAGGATGTCATAACTGAGGGGGCATTTTAATCCCATAGGGGGGCACTAGACAAGGTGACTGATTTTGGTCCCTCTTGTTCCTTTCATTTAGGCTATTTATTCACATTTATTATTACTTTGCATTGCTAACTAAGTTACTGACTTAAGGCAGTAATATACTTTTTTCATAGTAATAATAATATGCGCAGTTTTGCTATTACTGATTTTATTAATGAAGGTTATGCAACGATACATTTATTAACGCAGACAGATCATGGCTTCAGCGCTAAACGAGTGCTTTAAATATTTTATTCTCCTTATTTCTTTCAGTTTTATTTCAAATAATAAGCCTAAAATGCTTAAAGTTTTTGGTAAAGATGTCAAACTATGTCCACACATGCAAGCTAAGCCAAGCCACTGTTAGACTATTGGTGTAACCGGTAAATAAATATAATGAAATCAGCATAACCGAGTCATCACGCTTCACGTTGCCTATTACCCAACCAACATCAGTGTTAGGAAAAAGCTAAATGTTACAATCTAATGTCATTTAAAAATATATATTTAGTTACATTTTAAGGCATTAGTGTAGCCAAAAAAATACCTAAAAAAAAGTTAAAATTCACAATTATTACCGTGAAAATTGGTAGAATTTTGGGATAACTCAACTCAATAGGCTATATAACTTTTTTTCATCATTTTAAAGGTAAAAATAATGATTTATCTTAGGCTATCATAAGTGAGTTTTTTTCTGTGATTTTATCTGGTTGCCATTTGTAAAAAAGCCATCATAAACCATTATTAGGCCTACCCGTCATTTTATTTATTTATTTATTTATTTATTAAGCCTACTTGTTTTTTAGGTTATTTTCATTTTGTAGGGCTATGAGCTACAAGTCAAAACAAAATCGATATGCTAACTGTATCTTAGCTCTTAAAATAGGCCTAAACAAAATATTTTCTGGTGTTTAATTTTGCATGAGCAAATAGCAGTAGCGTAGCCTAAATTACATATTTTAAAACATATATCATTCAGCCTACCTGCAGCACATGTGAGACGTGGATCCATGGCAAATCCACTTAGACGTACTATACCCATTTTATTTATAACTGTAAACTTGACCTTGCAGACCGATCATCTTTAAAGGCATTTGAAGTGTCCTAATTTGACTGTTGCTGCATAATGGGATGTTTCTTTACAAAAGAAACTTTTAAGCTGTAAAAGCGCGCCTTAGCCATGTCAAAATGAAAGCAAACATTAAAAAGGGTTCTGCGTTTTGTCAATTTTAGCTTAATTTTAATAATATTAATAATAATAATAATGAACATAATAAATTAATTAATGTGTAGCCTACTGTGGGACTGGGTAGTGAACTAAACATTTTTATTAGGCTACATATCCCCTAAACTAATGTGAAAATGACTGACAGTTGCGTTTTTGCTCAAATTAATTTAACAGCAGATTTGTTCTGCATTTATTTCCTTTACAGCTCAAAAGAGTTGTATTTAAAGAATTAGTTAACTAAAACATATAATCAATTAGGCTGCTCGTCTCATCCACTAGTCCATTTTTCTTCCGTGTGAGTTGAGTGCACCTCTGCCACCGCACATGCATTTTAAATGCTATATACGGGCGCACCTGACCTGACGCGGGGACCAGATCTCTGGACTACATCCCTAGCTTTATTCTCACAATTTTCATAATTTAATTGCCATTTCATATTATAAAATATCTAAATGTGTGTTCTGAAGGTTGAACTGACGGGAGTGTTAGTAAATAATGACAGAAAGAATTTTCAGTTTTGAGTGAACAATCCTTTATGAAAACTGGGGGGGCACAAAGTCTTTATGAGGGGGCAATGACCCCTGTAGCGCCGAGCCTACTGTCTCTCCACTTCACCTATAGCTGGTGTGTGGTGAACGCACTGGCGGTGTTGTCCTGTGGCTGCTGTTGCATCATCCAAGTGGGTGCTGCACACTGGTGGTAGTGTGGAGTGACACCCCTTATGATTGTGAAGCACTTTGGGTGCATAGCTATACCTGATAAATGTGCTATATAAATATACATTACTTACTTACTTTAAATTGCAAATCACATTTCCTTAATTCACCAAAAAATATTATGATCCTCATGCAATTATGAATAGACAAATAAAACCATGAAGTTCTGGCAAAACTGCTTGACAATTAATTTGTGCAGAATATTTTCTCATGTAAGAATGAGTGAAAAGACTCACTCATAAAAACTTCAACTGGATGAATCATCATATTTGAACAAATCTCATGAATGAGGAAATCAATGAAGTCATGAAGTCTGAACAGTCTCTTGGTCATTGCGTGTAGCGATTTTGTGTCATGAGGTTGTTCTGTATAATGCGATTTTCTGTGCAATTTGATTGTATGGAAATTACAGAGCTGATTATTCTACTTCTAGTACTCTACTAGCCAAATACCATGAACAAGAAAAATAATAAAGTAGTGCCTACAGGATGAAGAAAAATAGTAGAGTGAAAGTACCGATACAGCCTTAAAAATGTACTCAAGGTAAAGTAAAAGTATACATTTTTAAAACTACTTAATAAAGAACAATTCCTAAGAAAAACTACTCAATTACAGTAATTTGAGTATTTGTAATTTGTTACTTCACACCACTCATGTACACATCATATTTTGGTAATGGTACGACTCACTTAAAACCTCGCCCAAGTGCAAACGCCACTAAATGTGACTCGAATCAATCTTACCTATGCTTTATCCATGCAGTGAAAAAGCACCTACTGTATAGACCATTTCAATGTGGTCATGTCATTGGCCCATGAACATTTCCTGCTTGTTATCAAACTATTTCATAACTGTAACAAGAGGCAATTCAATCATAACCTAATGTTAAAACAGCCATCATAACATGATTTATTAATATGTAGCTCTTTTTGTATTCTCGGAAGCTATAGAAATTAAAAATGTAAAACAGGAAATACGTTGGGACCATTGTTTTTGTTTACATCCCTCAGAATGGTCTATATGCAAGATCTCTCAAGGTAACCAGGCATAGTCAGGATTTTTGTTGTTGTTCCTTAGTTGCTCTACCTGTTTACTGTTATAGTTTTTTTTCCATTTGTATCACAGTTATTATTTGTCCTGCTTTGATTCTCATTTTTGATTGAAACCTTGGTCTCTTTCGAGCACTTGTTGCTTTTAATATGTCCAGCTCATGTCCTTTTGTGATTTAAAAAAGCTAGATTTTAGATTTTGGTTTTAACAGTTACTTGTTGACACTTACAGGCAGAGCAATGTAATAAATGCAAAACTGATTTACTCTATTTTATCGCAAAAAATAAACACCACTGTTAATATCTAAAATGTACATTTGACATGGGCAATCCACATGTAGTGCATTCATAACTGCACATTAAACGTATAGAAAGTGGTTTAAGTATGTCCTCTTTTCAAGTGCTAGGGTTTCTCAGCAGCAGAATCATCATAGTTGGGTAAACTTAAAGCGCAGTGAATGAGTAGTACAAATAATAATAATAAAAATAATAATAATGCATTTCATTCATTCATTTTCTTTTCGGCTTAGTCCCTTTATTAATCTGGGGTCACCACAGCGGAATGAACCGCCAACTTATCTAGCATATGTTTTAAGCAGCGGATGCCCTTCCAGCTGCAACCCATCACTGGGAAACATCCATACACACTCATACACTACGGACAATTTTAGCCTACCCAATTCACCTGAACCGCATGTCTTTGGACTTGTGGGGGAAACCGGAGCACCTGGAGGAAATCCGAACGTGGGGAGAACATGCAAACTCCACACAGAAACGGCAACTGACCCATAATGCATTTCAATTTGCTAAAATAAAAAAGAAAAACTCCATATTAGTATTAGTTCAAATTAAAATTGGTGAAGTTTTGTTCCTCTCCACTGTTGCCACTGATTTGCTTGGTTTGGGACATGTGGAGCTGCGTATCGATGGATTTGCTTCTCAGTGTTTAGAGTTTAAACAGTGAAAATTAAACCACACTGAACTAAACTAAACTGAACTTCAACTCTGAAAACTGGACTGACACAGTTTCAATCTTCTAGAACTTCTATGTTAAGCTGCTTTGACACAATCTACATTGTAAAAGCGCTATAGAAATAAAGATGAATTCAATTGAATTAATTAGTATTTTCACAACTTTTAGAAAAAGACATTTAAAAAATTGTGGGAGATTTATAGTGCAGGCAGAAGAGAGAACAATGTCAAATTTACTGTCTTGTCCATGGACACCTCACATAAGCGTTAACTACATTTTATGTAATTTGAATCAAAAATCGAAAGTGTAGCTTTCTAAATGTACTTAGTTTAAAAAAACGAATCAAAATCTTAAAACTTTCAAGGATGCTGATGACAGTTAAACATGTCATCACTGTCTTGTAAAAAGGGTCTATTGTTTCAAACACACTTTGGTGGCGTTCTGAGAAGGCCATAAGGCTGCACCTCACTCTCTGAGTGACACCATGACTAATACATACACAGATAAACACCATCTATGACAAACATGATAAGAGTGCGGCACAAAACTCGCTGACAAACACCCCCAGATCCACTTCCCCATGGAAACGCTGACACATACTGACTGATGGATGTCTCCATGGATACCTGTCACCGTGGAGACAGACACCATGTCTCTCTCAGCGCAGTGCCATCAGAATCAAAGCGGGCGAGTAAAGCAGTAGGGAGGGAGGTATGGAGAGATGGACATGAACAGAGGAGAGCAGAAGAAAAGCTGCGTTTATCTGACAGCCAATGCTGCAGTGCTTTCTTTGGAGGTCTCCTCCCTCATGTGAACCTGTCGGCTTGTTTCACTGTTCTGTAGGTGGACATATTCATCTCTGTCCATTCTCTTCTCTGTCCACCTCCTCCCTCATTCAGCTCTCTCTCTCTCTCTCCATCACTTCAGGGGCGAGGCTACTGACAGGCTGATTTACCACCTCATAGAAAATCAATTAATTTACACTTTTAGCTTTAGCTTGTACATTTTTCCCCATTGATTATTGGCTATTTGAGTGTCAACAGTCAGCACTGTATAATGGGGAGTCAGTGCAAGCTACTAGATTAAGTCCTCGTTGTTGTCTGAAAACAGACTAAACATGTTTCAAAAGTATCAAGTTCTGAATTAGGCAAAAAAAAAAAACCTTACCCAGGGCATAGGGTTGGGCGTTATTGCAAAAAAATAAAAAATATCACGATATCATGTTTAATATCATTCGATATCGATAATTATTGAATATTTTATAACAATACATTTAGGAATATTAGGATTTTTTGCTATTTAACCCCTTTATTTTAATTTACCAACAGTACTAATGCAAATAGATTTAATAGTTTAAATCAAAAATATATAAACAAAATCTCATCTCTTTATAATAAAATAAAGTGTTAAGGAGACTCTTAAACTTGATAAATAAAATTTTACAAAGTATGTGCAATGATAAAGCATAAATACTGAAATCAAAGCAAACTTTAAGGTATGAATAATAATCAAACAGTAAACCTCAAACTCTGTAAACAAAAGAAATTATGATAATCAAATCTGAGCTTTCAAGTAAAGGAACCAACCATCATTACTTAAATACATACTGCAACATTACAAATTGTGAAGTTTAATGACTACATTACCCCCTATGCTAAAACAATCTTTCAGATGGGGAGCTAGTGGCTGAATGCACAAGAAAAGAAACCAAAAAGCCACTCTGGCGACATCCTTACATTATTTTTTATTTACAATCTCCTCACTGCTGCTATACTGCACTCATTTATGCGTGTGTTGTTATTCTGACCTGAAGTGGTGAGCGAGTGGTTTCCTTCACCATTTTCTATGGCATCACTTGTAACTAGGTGACCATCAAGCGTTTTCTCAGAGGATGACAGATGGACAAACCATTGCTGCAGCTCTGATGCAAGTTTATGGAGAAAAGTAAAAAGAGCTGCAGTGATTGGGTGTGCTGTGCTTGTCTCAGGTAATTAGTCTGCCATTACTGAAATGTGTATATTCCGTACAAAGTGTGAAGCTGATTGGTTAGTTCTACTTATATGAATTGCAGTGCGCTCGCAGCATTTGGAAAAGTTCAGATGTTTTTTAACTAGGTGTACCTGGAAAATGCACGTGCGTCACATGTGCGCCGCTCCCATGTGCACATTGTGCAAGTCGCACACCTCTATTGAAAATGACATACTTACACCCAAAGCTTATTGCCATTCCTTCTAAGGCGTGCGCTCAGCAGCCACATTTTAATAAAGCTATAACGCTTCATGCCGAAACTTCATACCGAACTTTTTTTTAATCGTTTTTGACAATGGTGTACGGTCAATAAATACCACTACAGATTTTATGACTTTTTATAACTGTTTCAAGAGGGCAGTGGGTTTTTAGAGTTTTATGATTTTTTACATTTTTCCCAGGGGCCTTAATAATTTTAATTAATTGTCAATTATACATTTTTGCAATGCAGGCATGGAAAATAATATCACTAAATGAGTGGTTCCAAAATTAGATTATTAAAAAAAAATCATTTATTTCCCTTTAACAGACATCCCAACCTGGCCAAAGTAGTCCCACAGGAGGGACTGCTTTAAAGCGGGAGGGGGGCCGAGTCATACAAAGACGAAGAACAGGGGGAGGTGGGCGGTGGGGGGGTCATTGGAAGATGAAGAGCAGGGGCAGTCATAAGGAGATGAAAGAAGATGGTCGCCTCCATTTCCGGGACATTATATCTCATTGGCGGGCATCAGGGATTCACCACATAAATATGCAGGAGACTTTGGATGTCTGCTTTAATTAAATAAAGCCTGAAATTCTACAGCTACAATGTTACTACAAAATAGTTTGAGCCTCATCCAAATATTTCCTACCACCTGTGTGATATGATAAACTTATAATTCAATTCAGTTTAATTCATGTTTATTTCTATTGCGCTTTAACAACGTAGATTGTGTCAAAGCAGCTTAAAGTGGAAAATGTTCTAGTAAATAGAAAATGTGTCAGTCTAGTTTGCAGAGGTGAAGTTAAGTTTAGTTCAGTTCAGTGTGGTTTATATTTCACTGCTGAAAGTCCAAACACTGAAGAGCAAAGTCATTAATGCGCAACTCCACAATCCCAAACCAAGCAAGCCAGTGGTGAGGATCAAACTTCACCAATTGACGAAAGTGAAGGAATAAAAAAACCTTGAGAAAAACCAAGCTCAGTTGGCCACGACCATTTCTCCTCTGGCCCAACTTCAGCTTAATTTTGACATATTATTTCTTAAAGCAACTTAAAGTAAAAATCAACCAGTATGCATTTTAAATGTCCTATTTATTTAACACATATAAATGATAATTAAATCGATATACAGAACATCTATGGATACAAGTTTCAGAGGGAAAGGGCATTGGACAAATAAATCTAAAAACTCTGTCACATTTCTTCTAGCCCATCCTTTTTTATGTCTTTTTAAAAATTCCTTTAATTTATACAGCGCTTTTCTGGACACTCGCTTTACACATTTTTTGGGGGGGGGGAAATCTCTTTATCCACCACCAGTGTGCAGCATCTACCTGGATGACGTGTCGGCAGCCATATTGTGCCAAACCGCACACCACACACCAGCTGACTTGTAGGGAGGAGACAGAGTGATGAAGCCACTTATGATATGGCGATGGTTACAATAGGATGCCATGATGGACAGAGGCCAGCAGGGAAACTTGACCAGGATGCCAGGGTTAAACCCTTACTCTTTTTCGAAGGACATCTTGGGATTTTTAATGACCACAGAGAGTCTCGTCTGAAAGACGGCACTCACTGAGCAGTTTAGAGTCTTCATCAGTATACTGGGGCATTAGGAACCACACAGACCGCAGGTTGAGCGCCCCCTGCTGGTCTCACTAACACCAATTCCGGCAGCAACCTAGCTTTCCCATGCGGTCTCCCATGCTGACCGACCCTGCTTAGCTTTAGTGGGCGACCATGTGAGTTGCAGAGAGCTATCAGTTACATCTAGACATACAAATCTGGTCCACTTCTTAAATAAAAGTAAATGAAATGATAACAGCCATCATTTCACTAGATTTTAGATTTGATAACGGCAAAATCAATTTTCAAGGCAAATTTTACTATTTGCTTTCCTCTCACATTACCTTCAGTTGCCCACACAGCACATTTTAAAATGCCCACCCCAGGATGTCCTCCAACAAACAGCAGCACATCACTCTCCATACCCTCCTGAAAGTCCCTATTCTGTAGCTCATGGCAGCTTCTCTTCAATGCTCTCCCTCCATCAGTCTCTCCCACACTGGGTGAAATGGAGAGCCTGGGGTTGCTATAGTAACAGGCTCACTCACCATCTTGCGTGTCACCATCACAGGAGCTCCTGATGAGTGTAGCCCAGCTCTGAGGCTATGAGTCTGGGGCAACTCCATCACTCTGCTCGGGGAATTCAGAAGCCCACCTGGGACTCCCTCTCTCTCTCTCAGCGCTGCCACTGCTGCTACATAGGGCTGTATCTACACAGGGAGAGATGACAAGGTCGACCAAATAATTAACGAACGGGCAACTTAATGAAATAAATAACTCCACACGCCTGAGTCAACTCTCTGTAGACTTCCAACACCCACAGCAGGGCTCAATAATAAGCTTTTTCGCTCTGGCCCAGGTTGCTCGAGCGGTTCAGATTTGTACTTACATGCCAACATTTATACTGGCACCATCTCAATTAAATAAAAAATCTATTTTTAGTAACATATTCTGATTTATGACTGGATCATTTTATTAAACATGTTTTAAGCTCTTAAGAAATGGCAGCAAACAAAAAAATAGATAGCTAAATAAAAAAAACAAACAGAAAAGAGCAACTCCAGCATTATGGATGTGATATTTGCCAGAAAAAACATTCAATGTAAATTGACAAAGATTGTATACAGTTGAAGTCAGAATTATTAGCCCCCCTTTGAATTTTATTTTCTTTTTTAATATTTCCCAAATTATGTTTAACAGAGCAAAGAAATGTTCACAGTATGTCTGATAATATTTTTTCTTCTGGAGAAAGTCTTATTTGTTTTATTTCAGCTAGAATAAAAGCAGTTATTAATTTTGTAATAAACATTTTAAGGTCAAAAATATTAGCCCCTTTTAACTAAAATTTCTTTTCAATAGTCTACAGAACAAACCATCATTATACAATAACTTGCCTAATTACCCTAACCTGCCTAGTTAACCTAATTAACCTAGTTAAGCCTTTAAATGTCACCAAGCTGTATAGAAGTGTCTTGAAAAATATCTGGTCAAATATTATTTATTGTCATCATGGCAAAGATAAAATAAATCAGTTATTAGAGATGAGTTATTAAAACTATTATGTTTAGAAATGTGTTGAGTAAATCTTCTCTTTGATAAACAGAAATTGGGGGGGGGGGGGGGGGGAATAAACAGGGGGGCTATAATTCTGACTTCAACTTTATATGTTAACAATTTATTAAAACATCTGTTTTTATTTTCCGAAACAATTAAACAGAGACTTAAGGGATCAGAAAAATATCAATTTTCAAACGTGTTTTATATTTTTAAATCAGGGTAATAAATGTGGTTTGGATTTTACCAAAAAAGTATGAGTTTACAGTATACAACATTCACTCATTTATTTTTCTTCGACTTAGTCCCTTTAATCATCAGGAGTCGCCACAGTGGAATGAACCGCCAACTTATCCAGCATATGTTTTACAAGGCGGATGCCCTTCCAGCTGCAACCCAGTACTGAGAAACACCAGGCCCAAAGCCAGCCTGCTGTAAGGGGTGGTTCTTTTTTTCTCAATAAGTGGACCTTTTTACAGTTATTCACTTAATTTTCTATTTAATAATGAGATTTAAATATGCCATTTTAGTGACATTTTAAATAGTTTTTTTTTTTTGCTGAATTAGCTTGTCAGATGGTCATCATGACCACACTTCTGATGTACTAAAAATATGTCCTAAAGATTTAGAATAAAGAAAAATGAAAAAATACTTATTTTTAAAATACATATTTATTACATAATTTATCATTACAAAAAAAACTGGAAAATGTTAAAGATTTAAATTAAAAACCTTAAAGTGGCCTATCTTCATTTATTAGGCAAATAACAAACTGACAGCACATTCAGCTGTCCTGTTACAATTTGGCCATTTGAATAAAAAAATTATAAAAGCATAATAATAATCATCTTAATAATAACCACAATAATAATTTAGAGCTTCATAATCTTTCTAACTACAGCCTGTCTTGAAAAAAAGTACATTTGAAAACCCATGGATAACAGAAATAACCAAATTAGGGTTCAAATTAATTTTAATTTGGTTCGCTTTTGGTGCTTCACACCTTTTAATTGCTCATTTCATTGTTTCAGGAATAAGGTCAAAGATTTAGAATAAAAGTTACCTGTAAAATGTTTTCTGTGTTTAAAAACAATACAGTATTGAAAGATTACTGTTTCATGTTTTCTTGCACAGCAGGATGTTGTACTCATGACAAATATATGTTAGCATTGAGCAAAACTGATTAGCGACAGCCAACAGAGGATTCCGCTTGGTCTTAAAACCGTTTTTTTTGTTTGTTTGTTTTTTACTATTATTGATGGCATAGCAGTTCAAATAAAACAAATGAGCTCATGTGTGGGACAAATTCTGGACCTTTGTCAGTAAGGGGTGGATCTTCCAAACCACATGAACCACCCCTGGCTGCAGGCCTGAACACTCATACACTATGGCCAATTTACTCAATCTATAGTGCACGTCTAACCCACGTGGACACGGGGAGAACATGCAAACTCCACAAAGAAATGCCAACTGACCCAGCTGGGACTCGAACCAGTGACCTTCTTGCTATAAGGTGACATTGCTAACTAATTAACCACCGAGTCGCCAGTATACAACATACTTAGTAAAAATTTTATGAATTAATCTACAAAACCCAAAATAAATAATACTAATACTAAAAATAATAATTAATTTTATTTAACATTTTTGAATATATGAAGAAACCCCTTTGTTATGGATGTGACATATGAAATAAAAAGAAAAGTTGAAAACAGAAACATTTGAGTATTTTTACAGTACTGTAAAATACAAGACTACACAGAAAAAAATTTGGTGAAAACTTTTTTTGTTCATGACAAGGTTGACATTTGTATGGAATTTCTCAAAGCAGAAATCCTCACATGAGATCTTTTTTTCAACTAAGATTCGGACAATATCAAAAGTAAAATAAAACTTAAAATTGTTTTCAATAATTAAGTAAATATCTCAAATTGAATCCAAATATGAATAAAACCTAAAGATTTAATATTAAGTAACCAGAATGTGATTTCTAAGGTGCTAGTGACTAGTACAAAAGAAAAGTTATGTCAGATGATGTCTGTTACATTTTAATTAAAGATTACAAAAACATTAACACCTTCACCTTTAATTAATAACTTCAACCAAATTCATTCATTCATTTTCCTTCAGCTTAGTCCCTTTATTGATCAGGGGTCGCCACAGCAGAACTCCACACAGATATGCCAACTGACCCAGCTGGGACTCAAACCAGCAAATTTCTCGCTGTGAGGCGTAAATGCTAACCACTGAGTCACTGTGTCACCTCATTTTAAAATTCTTACTTGCTAAATGTCTTTTTTTTTAATCATGAGAATGTACACCAACAAAGTTTAAAACATCCCAGAAGTCTAAATGTTTAAGTTTATGAGGCGTAAAAACACATGTAAAAGCTCAACAACCATAATGTGCAGTGACAGTATGGCACTGGCCTGATAGGGGGAACTGACAGTTCTGTCAACTGGCTCAAAACTCACTCAAACTGCCCCCAGGCCATTAGGCCATCCTTATTTGTAGAGGCCTGTACTGTACTGTACTGTACTGAGATGACCGAGAGAAAGAGAAAGAGTGTATGTAAAGGTGAAGGAATAAAGATCATACATTGGCATGATGGCACTCTGCATAATCACTCTAAACATGGAGCCAAGGCTCTGATTTATTACCCAAACTAGGTTTATGTCACACCTCGGACACTTCTGTCTTCTTGAACTACCTTGCTCTACCCTTCTCCATATATTTTCCATTCCCCTTCTCTATTTCTTTTTAGTTTTATCCACAGCACTCTCACATCAAGAAGAAGGGAACTCAAATTTTCACCTTCCCCCATTCACTTTCATAAACACCCCACTCACCCTTAAATCTGAATAAATGTAAATGAGCAAAGGTGCCATTTTTATAATTTGCCTCTTTCTGTAATGGACCTATGTATAACACATACTCTTGTGGCATGATGAACAGAACCAGTTTTAATTATGTTTCTTTAACTTCCACATTACCCTCCTAATGCAGACAGAAAGGTGTTTGAAGAGTCATTTTGTACTGTTACAAACTATTATTGGGGGGCAGAATCAGTGCAAATAACCTCTGCCAGCAAGATAGACGATTTGCAGTAAGTCTATTTACAATGGACACTGTTTTAAATATAAGATTTCATTATGGTTCTCAAATTTAACTGTGAAATAAATTAGCATAATTTAATGTCTTTCTTCACAACCTGTTGGGATTGAAGTGTCATTTCTAATTTTCCTGGTTAATCACTGTGCTATCCACGAACTCCCTCACTCCCATATTATATATAATAAATATACAATACACTGCTTTAGTTAAAACGTTAAAGCTAAAACCAACTGATCCATGTTCCTCCAGCATACCGCAATTAATTACAATGTAAATAGCATACAGTACAATTAGCATGCATAAAGGAGCTACTATGGGGTATTGAAATCACTTCCAAATCCATTCTTAACTTATACTTTCGAATTGACAAGCACTCGCACTCTCTGTATTGGGTGTGACGATACTGACCACCCATTTCACAAGATAATATATTTGTCACTGACTCCCAGGATCTGTCACACACCAAATCCTCTGCCATGACTTTGTCAGTCATCTCACTTTAATCTTGACACTTAGGGTTACAAAGTTAAACAGATTTAACAGCACTGGATTGATCCGCATTGAGCTATCATTGACAGTGTTCAAGAAATTGGAGTGCTGTGTTGCAATAAGGAATGATCACCTCAAATATACATCATCATGCATGTTTGAGTGACTTTTATTTGATTGGAATACATCCACCTCTTTATCTTCTGTTCAGCATGTTTGCCAACCTATTCTTCTTTTTTTGCGACTACGTCCTCCAATGCTAGGCAATTTGACAAAAACCTCATAAAACTATATAAGTCATCTCATATCCTGATATGCCTAAAATCAAAATCTCAATTATTTGAACATATTAACTCCATTACAATTAATGAACGATTATTTTTTTATTTACGTTTTTGCCCTCATAGTTCCCTGACAAGTTTTGTACAGTAAATAAGCTCCCACATTACAAGTGAGAGATTTTTGATTGAAGGGTGCATTACTTAATTTTAAAATAATTAAATGAAACACACACAATCTACTATTTATGATTATTAATTGAACATTAACGTTGATCAGCCCTGATTTCAGCTTAATTTCATCCCTGAAATTTAAACACACGCTGCTTTTATAATCAGTCACTTCTTCTTATAAAATAAATAACTTTTGGAAACAAAATCAATTATTTTCAGTGTTTTTCATATTAAAGTAGAAAATAAGCAGTATCTCTTCTATTTAAAATAATGTATATCCTGTAAATAATATTTTAAGCAGTGTATTTCTTGCATCTTCTGTAAACAAATATTTTAATAGAAATAATTTTAATATAATGCAAAATATACCATCCCAGGGCATTTCTGGCACAGCTTCCAATCATAGTCAATGAAGTCCAAAGTAAGGCTCAACAATGGGTCAATCATCCTAGATGTGATCAGATGTGGCTTCAAAGTGGCCACAGAAGTAGAAATCAGCCTTGGCAGATGCGCAACAACTTTAATCATAAGGTAAACACAAAACAAAAGTATCCATATGAAGGTCCTACACATGGACTCGTCACTTGTAAACAATCACTCCAATGGGCTCGCTCCTGTCCTGTGGCTCTTGGCCCCGCCCACACTCATCACCGATTCCAAACCGACCAATCACAAAGCTTGTGCAATGCATCATTAGTTAGTTGATGCATCAACAGTAGTTACCTTTTTTTACAGTCTTTTGTGGTTAAATTTGCACCTCATATGCATGCACTTGATGCAGAAGTATAAATCGGCCTATAGGAGGGTCACATGACTCCATATGCGCTAGGGAAAATAATTGAAAAAAATAGACCTGGAAAACTTAGCTCGATTATAGGTTCTGATTGTCGACTCGATTACTTTTCAATTAATCACCCAGCCCTAAAGCATATTATGAAATTATGGGTTTTTATTTTGTAGATACGATGTTGCACAGCCCTAAAGTCCTTCCACCCCAGAGGACGGCATTACGATGATCCCTAAACACACATCTCATGAAGACCACCACTTCACAGTACATAAACTCTCCCCGAGGGAGAGTGTCTGCTTAAAGCCCCACGAAAAGCTGCCCAGATGAGGCACTGAATCTGGGACGTCTAATCAGACATCATCACTATCATGCTGATATATTGTATTCTGGCTGGCCTGCTTTGTAAATCCCAACCAGCGTGCTTATTCTCACATAGAAAAGCACATCCTCTTGCATGCACGTTTCCATCAGGAAAAGCCCCTTTGCTTGAGTTTACACTGCTGCGCTGAGCTCTCCTCCTGCCCTGGCTCACTTATTCCTTCGGTGACCCGAATCAAACTCCTTCCAGATAGTGTAGCTCAATGCGACGGCACCGCCATAGTGCTTGCATTGCGAGGTCACTGAAGCCTGAATGCTCTCATTACCAAACTGCCTCTCCAAACACATGAGCTAACCATAGCCTGACCACTTGCATTACCCCAAGTCCGCTTTACTCACACATGATCGAGCCATTGTCTGACCACCCTTACAAGTCAAGACTCGGGCTGTTTACCCATGAAATAAGCAGCTCCTGACAGTCTCCATTACGGAATATCAATGTGACAATCCATTATCTAGATAGCATCATATTACGACAGCCTCGTGTCGCCTTGGAATCAATGACTTATGAACACACGGCTGAATCTTCGCTTGACTCGCAGTTGACCCGGCGCGTTTGCCAATACGTGTTAGGATCATGCCTAAAACACTTCCAGATGTACAGTTCTTTGTGTTTTGAGTCAAACATGATGAGCTAAACATAGCGCCATCACTTGCAGTTAGCATTAGTCACGCATGGATAAACCTCAGCATGGCTGCAGTCACTACAAACACATTGTGCAGAGAATACGTTCTGAAAGCATCTCGGCTGGCGAGCTTTCTTCAAATAGCCGCACAGAGGCCAGCATCTGTCATGACTCAACTTATTTTACAGAGCGAAATCCCAAAAATACATCACAGAACCGCATGTGACCTTAAAATCCCTTGATGCTTAGCCCTAAACAAATTTAAACGTTGCTCGGGTAGTTCACCTGCGATACCAGC
The DNA here is from genome assembly GCF_903798145.1 of Danio aesculapii. Taxonomy (NCBI): domain Eukaryota; kingdom Metazoa; phylum Chordata; class Actinopteri; order Cypriniformes; family Danionidae; genus Danio; species Danio aesculapii. The sequence goes on from NC_079437.1 coordinate 29,620,684, forward strand.
GCTAATGCATGAACAAGACATGCAAATCTGCTAATGCATACACAATCTAAACAGAGATAGACTGCTTTATTTACACATGGCTGCCTGCTTCGCCTCAATTCCACATAGACTCATTAATAATCTCTCATGGGCAATTTACTTAACTTGGCACTGGCCGTCCATGCCCACTGTCCGTCTTCTCCAACACATGATCAAGATGTTCCCCCCCTCCCCTCACACATGACAGACCTCTCGCCCCAGTACCCCATACCCTAAGCCTTTTACCTCCACATGAGCGCACTTCTATCGCTCCAGTGGGTTTCCAGACCTCGCCATGGGAGACTCGAACACCATGAATGCTTCCTGCCTAGGGAGACTCTTCCACTATTTCCAATTATGTCACTTCAGGGTTGGATTACGGTATTAATTTTATATCGCTAACCACTGCCATTCCTTACTGACAATTACTCGATAATTAAAGGGCCGTAGGTCTTCATTGTTCCCCTGAAGGACCAGCACACATGCCTGGACCGGGGAACTCAATCAAAGCAATCATGGCTAATTATGCCGTGGTCCTCTTCCTCCACGCCCCCCACTCTGCGGGGAGAGAGAAGGAGGCCAGAATCAGCGGTACGGTCGGGTCAATCCACCTCATTTATTGGTTTTGAAAGCGGGCCAGAGTATGCAGACCACTCACCGCCTCACCTCAGGCCTGCGTCTGTGCACACAAGGTGACATGCGATGATTTATACGACACCATCTCCATATCGACAACACCGGCTTGGATTGCTAAGTTAGGCAGTGCTTAATTCAGCAGTCTTTGACTGAAGCCTAAAGATGGCTTTCACTCAAAATTGACTGCCACTGAGGCATTTTGCATGAAAACTCTGATTTCTGGGCTTCTACTTCAAAACGGTTCAAGCTACAGTAAGAAGGCAGCCAAGAAGGGTCATCCTTCTCTTTCTCTTAAACAAGGAGGATTTATATTTTATGTGCAGTGCATTAAAATAAGACAGAAGCGTCTCGCACTTGCCATGATGGTGTAACTGTTGTCCCTAGACATCGCTTCAGACTTATTCATTACACTTTTATAACTTTGCTCAATGTCATAATTCAGTCAGGCAGTAGACGTAACACGTTGCAAGATGCATTAAACACCCTGCTCTCGCATAGTATTATACGGCCTTGAATGCAGACTACAAATACGGCCAGTGCAGCGTAAGTGGTGCCTATGTCGTTATCTCCAGGGGAAATCGTCCGGCAATGTAATGGCTTATGGAAGATAAAAACCAAGATTCGGCTCTGATTTTTTTTGGCTTCAAACAAAGGTCTGTGAACGCTCGTAGTCTTTCAACAATGAGTGCTTTAGTCAAACCCACTGTATACGGATGGAGATGGAGTCTTAAAATTGGTAATATCATACTGCACAATTTCTCTACATGTCATCAGCCAAAATTTTGCTCCAGATCCCATGGCACAAAAACACCAAAGACTAGCGAATGGCTAACATCATCCAACATGCTACAAAACCCTCCTACGCCTCTTGTGAGTTAGAAAAGGCCTTTTATTGTTGGGCTGTAAAAAACAGACTTGGGGTAATGCGAACACTGGCATGTAAAAGAAGAAGCCTGTGACGGAGTTAACCCAGTGGTTGTTAGTGTGAACATTCAGTGAGTCATCTAAATTCCTTGCTAAGAGACAGGTGTGCAGGTGTGCTGAACCATGTCCCATGTGTGAGTGTGTGTTTCTGCTTATCATTCTCATTGTCTAGGAGTAAACAAGACAGATTTATGACTCTAATAATTAAAGAGCGTTCCGGTTTAATTAATGCATTACTGTACACATCCATCATTGATTTTTCTTAATGGAAATAGAGGTGAACAAGGGTGAAGTGAAATAAATAAATAATTAAACATTCCAAATTGAAGTTTTCTCCCTGGACATGCAGATCCTGCAGGGATGAGAATGATTGCTATATTAAAGGAAATTTTCAGGCTCAATAAAAGTAAAAAAATCAAGGTTATTGTGAAAAACAATGTTTTATAGATATGTTTATATGTTTTTAGAAATACGTTTTAAAAGAAATGCATAACTTATACTTTTAAGTATATAAAAGTACTTGCATGAGTTATGGGCTGCAAATCTGTTTAAATAATTATTTTTACAGTCCTGTTAAAACCTTGTAACAGATCACCCCTTGTTTACTTCTGTTAAAAAAGTCTAACAGTAAACCAGATATTTTTTTATTTTCCCAAAGAAAAGGTGATTTTTTATGTTAAATTTATGTAAAAGTATACTCTACTACACTGTAAAAATATCCGTAAATTAACAGTTTTCCATATTTTGGGATTCATGTTTTTATTATTTATGCTTTTGAATCGCATTATGAGTCCTTTATCTTTTTTGACAATTTTTAACCTTACTTTTATGAACGTTTTTAATAGTTTGAAGTGATATATTGTCAGGGGTGTTGTATATTATGTTGTGAAAACATTGTAATAAACCGCAAGTACATTTTCTCTAATTTTACAAACATTTCTCTATATATTATTTCTTATACATTATATTATTTCAAATGACTAAAATAAGTCACTTTGTTAAACTTTATAGTTGAATTTCTAACATCAAAAGTCTACAGAGCAATGCAATTCACAACCGTGAATAAATGGAAAACACAAAATACAATAATTAACAGATTTTTTTTACAGTGTACACACTACCTGGCAAAAGTCTTGTTGTCCATCCCAGTTGTAAGAGCAACAAATAATAACTTGACTTCTAGTTGATCATTTGGAAAAGTGGCTGAAGGAAGATTTTTCTGATGAATCATCTGTTGAACTGTATACCAATTATCCCAAATATGATAGAAGATCTATTGGAACCCACATGGACCCAAGATTCTTACAGAAATCAGTCAAGTTTGGTGAAGGAAAAATCATGGTTTGGGGTTACATTCATTATATGAGAGATCTGCAGTGTGGATGGTAACATCAACAGCCTGAGGTATCAAGACATTTGTGCTGAGGGAAAATTCTTCAACAGAATAGCACTGCTCCTCATACTTCAGCCTCCACATCAAAGCTCTGAAAGCTCTAGGATTGGCCAGCCCAATCACCAGACATGAACATTATTGAGCACGACTGGGGTAAGATGAAGGAGGAGGCATTGAAGATGAATCCAAAGAATCTTGATGCACTCTGGGAGTCCTGCAAGAACACTATCTTTGCCATTACAGAAGATTTTATTAATAAGTTATTTGAGTCATTGCAGAGATGCATTGATGCAGTACTCCAAGCTCATGGGAGTCATACACAATATTAATTCTATTTTCACTGCACCATGACTTTATATTCTATACTGTACATTATTTCTGTTAAGTGACAAGACTTTTGTCTAAGCAAAGTCAGACCTTACTGTTCTAATTAAATCATTAAAAATCAAGGCATGGTCATATTTTACTTTGGTAAAATAGGCGTAATCTAGAGGCCTTTGTCTTTCATAAAAGCCACTTCTGATACCAAATGATCAACTAGAAGTCAAGTTGTTATTTGTTGTTCCTAAAACGACAAGACACACACACACACACTATACAGTATGTTATATTCTTAGCCTATTATTAATATTACACCTAACTTGAAATGTTTCTTCAAATAAATAAAAGATCTATTTGGTTCTAAACAAAGAAAGTTCATCGTTCAACCTAAAACAACAACAACTAAAGAAAAAAGGGTTTCTGGCAGTTTATCCCTTTAAAAGATGATCAAGGCTGTGACATGAGCAAAGTTATCATGCAACACTCTGCAACAGCACCTTGCTCTCCACATGCACATAATCTAATCCCACTAAAGCGGCTGGTTTTGTTCTGCAGCTGCTTCTTGTTTTTCCTTGATGTCAACCAACTTTCATCGCCTTGTTTTCTGTGTGTCTCTAAACCACCTTTTAATAATTATCTAATTATTTAGATTTAGATCTGCCGCAGGCGCTCAAGAGCAACTTGCTGAGTTGCAGCCCTGAAGGGTCTGATTGGAGCAGGAGGGTTGAGGGTGTAATGCTCTCAGTGATCTGCTCCCTAAAGCACGTCTACATACGCCTTTACCTCTCTGACGACTGATGTTTGTCACCTTTTGACCCACTGAAGTTAAAAGCCCCTTCATACGTTTAAAAAAAGGCACATGAAACGTAAAAGTATGGTGAGGCATCAAAGGTCGACTAGCACGCTCACATAAAAGGCATGATTTTAAAAGGCCTTTTAGCAAGAGAAGCTTGAAGCTGATGTAAAAAAGAAAACATTAGGTATCATTTATCAGTTAGAACTTCACATGCGATATATTGCACAGGCTGTCAGAGTCACAGAGAGGAATGGAGCGTGAACAAAGACATTCAAATGATTATTCATAAAACTTCATGTCACTTTTAAATTTAACACCAGCATGTTAAGAGAAGCCATTGGAAAATCCACAGCAGGTAAATGGCTCACTTCAAACCATTCAAGAGGCATTAGAGAGTTATTAACGTGCGTTAATTCCAACATGGTGGATGGTTTTTATGAATACAGCCCTGGGTGACTCTAGAGTTTAAAGGGATAGTTCACCCAAGAATCAAAGCGATGTCATCGCTTACTTGGCCTTGTGCTGCTCAAACACTGTATAACTTTCTCAAGTTTTTTTTAATCTAATGAAATGTTAGTCAGAATGGCAGGCCCAGTTTATTTAAATTAAAGTAAATGGTGACTGAGGGCGTCATTTCCATCAAACAACAGTTATTCCAGCTCTAAGCAGTTCCAAGAAATCAAACAAAATAAGTCCTAAAGTACTCAACACAACTTGTTTACCAACAAACGCCTGTCATGATTCTCATTGCAGCCATTTTGGCCCAGCGATACCTGGCTTCAATGTGAAATGTCTCCCTCAAAGCTTGCGTTCAAATAATTGTATTTATGTGATGTGTCATGGCTTATGTTGCCAAGGGAACCTATATGCACTCCCCTGAAGCCTAGTAAAAAAGCTTTAATCGTTCACTTCGTATTTTACAGCATGCCTCAAATTCAGACTAGTCTGATCACCCATCGTAAACTTCAAACTTAGCATACAAATGTACCCGTGACAAACAAAGCAACGATATATCTTATCGACAGCATCTACTATTACAACTCAACAGCACGCAGTCATGAGGCAGAGCTTTGTTCGTTCCATAAATAGGATGCAGCATGAGAAACCAGTGTGAAGAATTGCACCCTGTTCCTTCAGCAACAGATGCCCAAGTCATCACCACTCATGTCACACACACGCATATGCCTATGGGTTAATTCTCGTTTAGACGAAGCACCGCAAACAACACATCACGATTAAAACCCGTCGTTTCACGTGTTACCGATAACAGCAGTTGATCTTCATTCATTGCACTTAATCTGTTTGTTTCTTGTTCGCGAGCGGTGGAGCTCACGCAAACAAGCCGCGCGCGCGCGTATTAGTGATTTATCACAGGCCACACAGTATTTATACCTATATATTTGAGCAATGCGTCTTGCAAAGTGAAAATGCTCAATCATTATCCACAAACCCAAGTCTGAGCCAAAGTTTGAAGGCAACAGATTTAGTTGTCAAACTGGTTATTGGTAAACCAACAAACTGCGTGACAAGTAAACTAAAGAAAATGCGCATTTGGTGAGCATCTTTCCTTCTACACTCTGACGATTACGCATTGAGAGGCCGATATTTACGTGCTGTTGTGTAGAAAAGTCTAGAATTATTGCAGAGATCCCCAGCCCTGAATAAAATAACAGACGCTGCGGTCTATTTTCAGACTAGTTTTAGAAGGCAAGGTGTTTAAAAGGAATTACCTCGCATCCCCCGTCTTGTAATCAGTGCTCCTATACCCTAAAGTAATACATTCATAATTTATGACTCTAGGTCACTAAATATTTGTGAAAGGTGTCTCGACAGCACAAATTCATTAGCGTACATCGACGCCCGGACACATACGCGTGAGCGCACTCGCGCGCAACTGGACACATACACAGTTACATACACGTATTGCCGCATTAATTCTTTTGCACACATTTACATACCAAACAAGGTTTGGCCTGTTATGGCCATATATACAACTGACAAATTATATAAATACAAAAAATGCATTTAAACGCAGCTGTTTACGGGGGTATTGCGCACAAATTTCCAAGACTAGCGAACATGCGTACAAAAGGTTAGTTTCCCATATAGTGTATATTCATATATTTATTCAGCCTTACCTCGTCTCTTTTCCCTTTGCTTTTAATTTAAATATATCCTTCAGAAGCTCTGGTGCGGAGTCGATGTCTCCTCTAGCCTGTCTTTCTCCGTCTCCCAAGCTCTCTCCCTGTTCAACGCTCTCTCTCTCTCTCTCTCTCTCTCTCTCTCTCTCTCTCTCTCTCTCTCTCTCTCTCTCTCTCTCTCTCTCTCTCTCTCTCTCTCTCTCTCTCTCTCAAATTGATTCACCCTTTCGCAGAGCTGGAAGCACAAAACTGTCTGCCTGCGAGTAGTGGCGGGTCAGATGGAAAAATACACGTAGGAAGAGATAACAGCCAACTTCGACATTGCGTACAAGTAACGTATTAATGAGCATGCTGTACCTATACAACGTGCTTAACAAAATCAATAAGATGGAAATATTACAAACTGGCTCAAGGGACCGTGAAATAAGGATTAAATGGCCAAAACAGTCCACCACTGTTAAGTTCGTCAATCTGCAATCGTTTGTCAAACAAACCTCACTGTGGTTTAATAATAACAAATTGTGTTTATGCATTAGTCAGTAGGCTACTGAAGCCAATTCTGGAACTAGTCTAACAAAATAAAAGTACATTTTGTCAAAATAAAAAGGGGAAAAAAAACAAGAGAAACTATATATATATATATATATATATATATATATATATATATATATATATATATATATATATATATATATATATATATATATATATATATATATATATATATATATATATATATATATATATATATATAGAGAGAGAGAGAGAGAGAGAGAGAGAGAGAGAGAGAGAGAGAGAGAGAGAGAGAGAGTTTCTATGATTTTTTTTTTAATTAAATGAATTGCTTGAAGATCTATGAAGAAAGGCCAATTGTAACTTCTCATTTCTTCAGTTTAGAAAGTTTACAGTTATACTGTATAACAAGTGAGGCTGGTCATTCAACATCTTAAATCAGACCACCCCATAGCAATGATATATGCAGTACGCCTACCTGTTAATCATAAAAAAGGAAAGAAAAAAGCTCTGAGTTTGTATTGAACTACAGGGCTTTTAAATCCTTGACTCTGATTTTACACAGCAGCAGCTTGAAGACAAAAACCTGACAACTGACTTGAAATACAACTGAAAAACGTCTTTAGTGGCTTAACTGTAGTAATAATTGACAATGGTTCATTGAATTATTAGAAACTTATGCACACCCATGGTGTAATGGCCACTCTGCTTTATACCTTGACCACATCACCAGCTTGAGCGTGCATTATTTTCTAATAAGTTCAACATACGATTATCAATAATTCCATATTTAAGTTATCGGTTCCATTCAGTGATTAAAATCTTTACCTCTGGTCTTTCTTCTCTATGTTCACTTTGGACTGTGAAAGCTGATGCTGACAACTGAGAAATCGTGAACATTTTGCAAATTCACACTCACACAACTCTCAGTTCTTGCAACATGCCACATTCTGAGGCACTTCTTACTTTGAACGTGCCAAAATAATTGACAAGTAAGGCCTAAAGTTGATGAAAAACCTTAATGTTGTCTAAACAAGGTTGCTAAACTAAGCTGAAATTATTACGTCAACCACATTTTTTTAGACAGACTTCTCACATCATGATTTGAACTTTTAACAGGGTTTGAAGTTGCAGCACTTACAAAATTTCAACTAATACAAAGCAATCACAAGCCCATATAACTCGACTTTTCAACTTTGTACACGGGGACCTTTATGAGACTTGTATTTGTATTTGAGATTTGTATCACATGCACCATTTAAGCTGTGTTGGTAGTGTTGCCATAGAAAGGCATAATTCAGAGTCTGAACTGAAGACATGAAAGCCTCATGTTGGCATCCAGAAATGACAGTAATTACCAGTGGTGAGCATGGGAGGTTGGTGCTTGGTAATGGTGAAGTGCTCCACCGACCTGGACATGATTTTGGGAGTGCTTTTAAATTCAGATGGAAAATTTAGTTTTAAAAGTAAGTAGCTTAAGGTTAAAAAACAAGGGACTTGAATTATTAGAAAATAATGCACACAAAAAGTGGTAATGCCTTTTGGCAAACTTTGCCTCCTGAGACTCTCTGACTGATTGACTTTTCATTATAGAATCAAGTGAAATGTATTTTTTTCTTTGCAAATTAGACTAAAGCTAGTGGTTTAAAAAAAATAATAATTTATGGAAATAGATAGGTTCAACAGAAGCATATAACAACCTCTTAAAAATGTTATTTAGCTAAAAATGTTAAAAATCCTATTATTTCTGGAAGGGAAAAAAGTGAAGCAATACTGCTATTTTTAAAAACTTGTAGGCTTCTATTTTTCACTATATATAAATGTTTAAGACATTAGTGTGTGCAGTTTACATTATAAAAAATAAAACTATCAAACACTGACAGAATTAAGCTTCCCATAGACCCTTTGTTGAATTTAAAAACCTTTAAAACAAGCCACAGGAAAATCTCAAGGCAACCCTTACCAAATTAGCTTTCCATATTTGACATAATCTTTAAAAAAATCATGTTTATTAGTGGAATTTGCGCAAAAGAAGCTACATTATCCATGTTGTTGTGCAGAAATAATAACCATCAGAGAGCTTTATCGAGCAACTTGCACTCAAAGAAACCTTTAGCTGTGCCCACTCCCATAAAGCACTGCTAATGATGTAGTGGAGTCGATCTCCCTCTCCCTCCCTTCGCCTCTTTGAAGTCATTTGTATCTTTGTCTTTTTGTTTGATTTTCATACACTGCCTCAAATCAAAATTTGTAACATGATTCAACTCCTAGCTGGTTGGTTTGGTTTATGGCATTTAATGATTTAATGAAGACCTTTTAAAAATCCCTACGGAGAAAAAAAAAATCAATGCAAAAAAAAAAAATACTTCTGGAATTAGGCCCTCTGAAAAGTTGGTGGGCACAAGCACTCCATTTCACACATTCATTAACCAATCTGAATCAAGTTTTCAACAGTCATGTGGTTTAATCAGTACTGCACTCTAAAAAATGCTGGGTTGCTTGTTTAAAAATGGTCAAACATGAACAATCCTAGCTCTTGGGATAAACAATTTAACCCAACAGGTGGGCCTGTTCTTATTTGACCAAATTTAAGTTAAAACAATTAGGAATTTTATACAAATGATTTTGGGTGGCATGGTTACCTCACAGCAAGAAGGTCACTGGTTCGAGTACCGGCTCCGTGTGTTCCGGTTTCCTCCACAGTCCAAAGACATGCACTATAAGTGAATTGGATGAACTAAATTAGCAGTAGCGTATGAGTATGTATGTGAATGTGAAAGTGTATAGGTGTTTCCCAGTACTGGGTTGCGGCTGGAAGGGCATCCGCTGCATAAAACATATTGCTGAAATTAGGGCTGCACAATATATTGTTACAGCATCAATATCACAATGTGTGCACTCTCAATAGTCACACCGCAAAGATATGCAATGTTGAGTTGACTTTGCAGTGTAATTTTTACATTTATATATTGACACAGCTGTTATGCATGCACTGTTTATTTCACTTTTATCTTTGCTTCGTTGCACTTATCTAGGTTTGTAGTTTGTTTATTACATGTTATGCATGATTAACTGCCCTACATAATCATCCCAATCAAAAATTATACATTCAGTAACACTTTAGGGACTAATTCTCACTATTAACTAGTTGCTTATTATCATGCATGTTATTGAGATATTGGCTGCTTCTTAGTAAAGCACACGTTCCGTATCATCTAATTCTACATCCCTAATCCTACCCAATACCTAAACTACCTTAATCACTATTAATAAGGAGCAAATTAGGAGTTTATTGAAATAAAAGTTGAAATGGTTTGCTAAGAGCAAGAACTGAAACTTAAAATAAAGTGTGACCAAAAATTCTCTGCAAGTATAACAAAGTATATCGCAATATATATTGCAGAAAAGCAAAATATCACAATGTCAGATTTTTCCAATATCCTGCAGCCCTAGCTGGAATCTGGAATAGTTGGCGGTTCACTCTGCTGTGGTGACCCCTGATTAATAAAGAGACTAAGCCGAGAAAGAAAATGAATGAATGAATGTATTCATTTTTCTTCGGCTTAGTCCCTTATTTATCAGTGGTCGCCACAGCAGAATGAACCGCCAACTATTCCAGCTTGGGCTGCACGATCTTGGAAAAATCTGACATTGTGATATTTTGCTTTTCTGCAATATATATTGCGATATACTTTGTTACACTTGCAGAGAATATTGGGTTACACTTTATTTTACATTTCAGTCGCCACGGCAGAATGAACCACCAACTTATCCAGCATTAGTTTTACGCAGTGGATGCCCTTCCAGCCGTAACCCAGCACTGGGAAATACCCATACACTCTCACATTCACACCCACACCCACACATACACCAACTTAGCTTACTCAATTCACCTATTCCACATGTCTTTGGACTGTGGGGGAAACCAGAGCACCCGGAGGAAACCCACACGAACATGTACACTCCACACAGAAATGCAAGCTGACCCAGCCAGGTCTCGAAGCAGCGACTTTCTTGCTGTGAGGCATCAGCGCTACCCACTGCACCACCGTGTCACCACTAAAATAAATACATTCATTCATTTAATTTCTTTTCGTCTTAGTCCCTTTATTAATCTGGGCTCGCCACAGGGGAATGAACCGCCAACAATTTAGCATATGTTTTATGCAGCGGACGCAGCTGCAACCCAACACTGGGAAACATCCATACACACTCACTCACACACATACACTACGAACAATTTAGCCTACCCAATTCACCTGTACCGCATGTCTTTTGACTTGTGGGGAAACCGGAGCACCCAGAGGAAACCCACATGAACATGGGGAGAACATGCAAACTCCACACGGAAATGCAAACTGACCCAGCTTGGGCTCGAAACAGCAACAACCTTGTTGTGAGGAGTCAGCGCTACCCAATGCGCCACCGTGTCACCTCTTAAATGAATACAAAAGCTTGTAAATTATGTAGCGAATCACTATCTTACTAAATGTTAATATGCAAATGCGTAACATGTATGTAAATGCACCCAAGGGCAATTACTTGTTTGAAGAGCAATGGCACAGATGAGACCATATATTTCATGCGTGTCACATCAGAACACACAGGACATGTCAATCAACCGATGCGCTCTAAGGTAGAAACAAACAGCTGTTCTTCTGCCTGTATACAGGCCTGGTAAAGGATCAGATTCTCCAGCTTCACACTTTATGTGTTTGTGTAGGTGTGCATATGAGGTACAGAACGCATGCGGCGGCCACAACTCGCGCGTGCTCCGCTTTGGATGTTGCGTTGCCACAGCAACGGCGAGGTGCATACAGTAGCTGAATCCGCCCCCCGCTCCACAAGCGCCCAGCATCTGCCTTTAAACACTTCCACTGAGCACCTTTTCTTACCAATTTCGAGCGAGGTTGCGCAGAAGATTGCAATAAATAATTGTGAGGGATATCGCTCGATACATGGAGGCGTGACAACTTGAGTAGGTGCTGGGAAGAATTGAGGGGTAAATGAGGTGTGAGAGGAGGAGGGAGAGAGGTCAGTAGAGGAGAGAGCGAGCGATAGAGAGAGAGAGAGGGATGAGGGATATCAGATGGCTGATTAGCACTGAATTGATAACATTCTAAATTCAGACCCAAGGAATCAGTCACTGCCTCTCCGCGTTTAACTCTTCACCTCCGACTCTGCAGATAGTCTGAGAGATGAGATTGCGGCTGACTTTACCCCTCGATTTTTTTTCTGTCGACAGATATGGAACACAGCTGCTGTGTCTTTCAGCCTAAAATGATATTCACTCTCAGCTACGGCTTCCTCGGAGGGGCTTGTACGGTCCAGTGGCCAATCCAGGCACCCACCGGATCAGCATGCCCCTGAACAAACTCCCTTTCGTCCTCTCTCCTCGGTCGCTCTCTGCAGCGCACTCGCTCCACTGACATCACATCTATACCATTAGCTCTCTTTGAATACCCCCCCCCCCCCACCTCTCCCCTTCCTGCCTTTTGCCCCTGAACTGCGCTCTATGCAGTAGTAGAGGAGGCATTGTTCACAGCCCACAGCTCAACCCTGGATTTCTACACCAGTGGGTGCTCACTCTCTCTCTCTCTCTCTCCTTCCTTCTTGCTCGTCCAGCTTCAGCATCCTGCTCCTTCCTCTTTCTCTCTCTCTCTCTCTATTAAATTTCCAGTCACACAACAGTGCAGTGGATATCCCTCCCTCCCTCCCTCCGGTTTCTCTCTCTCTCTCCTCTTTCCAGTCTCCTCCCCTCTCCCACAGATACCCTCCTATGTTGAAATCTTCCTGGATCTCTGTATGTCTCCCTGTTGACTGCTCTCTCTCCGAGTCAAAGCCCTCAATCTCCATTGATTAAGACTGCAAGCTGTCCCCCTCCTCATTTACAATCGCCTCATCTCTTCCGCTTTCACCCCAATTAAAACAAAACCTTTCTCTAGCTCTGAGCTCCCCCTCTAACACTCTTATTCTGGTGTGTAAGTTGCACAGTGTATGTGTGTGTACTCCGGCCGCGTGCACTAGGTGCTTTTCTAGGTAATTCCTCCTCTTTCAGAGATGTGACTGATTATGTGGACACCACAGGCCATTAAATGAACAGTGATGCGGGCCGGCTGGAGGATTAATGCAGTTCACATGATGAAGACAGAGCGAGCGCGCTGAACACTATAGGCCCTGTGTGTGTGTGATTACCGCCCTTCACAGGGAG
>NC_079437.1:29636136-29668636 GCF_903798145.1 Danio aesculapii
CAGTACAAAGCTGGTCCCACATGTTCTGTTAAACTAAAAAATAGGCGTAAAAAGGTTGATAAGAAACACAGTGGATTATGAATGTTAAAACGCGTAGCCATTTTAAAAATTGAATGTGTTTACCTGTTGAGAGATTGTTGACAGTCTGGGTAGCTGATGCTTGAGCTCAAGAAATCCAGTAATGGCTTTGTCTGTTGCAGATCTGAATAATAAAAAGATGCGAAATAAAAACCCCTAAACTCACACGAGGAACCATTTATGCTTTAAGGGTTATTCAGGAAGATACAGCTCTAAATAGGACTCTTATTTTTAAAGAGTGTGATGCACTTACAAACTGCTTTGATATTTATACGAGCACGCATTCTAGGTATTCAAAGTACATTCGAGGAAAATGGCATTGAGTTTACAAAAAACACCTGCAATAAAAATGAATCTCAAAAGTGAACGCATATTTTGAATATAATATGAAGTTGTAGATAATATAAAGAGAATTATTGTTAAAATTGTTCTGTTATTGCACCAGATTTCAAGAAGTCTGCATTCCAAACTCTTTTTGTTTGTTTGTGCAAACAAGTCCACCAGACATGTTGCAAACCTGCTTTCTCTCTGTTGGTTTGAACCATGTCAGCAGATTTAGCCACATGAAATTTTGCTATTCTCAAGGGCATGTCAGAATATATCCAACGCAGTAAGTAATTCATGCCATGTTTGTGTCAAACCCCATGTGTTGTCCTCTCTGGATGGCAGAAAGGTTGGGCTTACTGTTCTTTGCATGCGATTTTGAAAGGTAGAAATACTGAACAATAAAACGCAACATGATGTGTGATGTAACCAGGTGTGACTCTGCAGTCCATCTTGCTGTTACTTAGAGTTGCATTAAAGTTTAACTACTGCATTAGCACAACACACACTTTCCCCCCGCTAACTGTGTAATGTTAGTGCAATGCTGGCAGTTTTTTTTCCTGTGCTGATTGCTAAGATCTTAGTATGTGCGGATGAATCTGTTCCCTTTGACAGGAAATATTTTCTGGATGAAAGCTTAGCATTACTTTTTCAAATCAAGAGCTGGACTGCACTACAAACACTTCCCCATCACAGACTGAAAAAAATCTACACAGGCCCTAAGCCATGCATTATTCCCTTTTTGCTGTGATTACAGAGTATTTTTTCCCCTTTCATGAACTTGTTTAAATGTTGATTTTTCTGGTTCAGGAGTATACAATATATATGCATTCAGCATGTCAAGAGACCCTAAATATGAGAAAAAAAAATTGTAATAATGTAGTCTCTTTGAGATTCTAGCTCTACATTCACAGATATTTCCATCTGCGGTAAACATGCAAGCCTTAAATTACTCACAGTTATGTAAAAGAAAGCCTAAAACCTCCAAATTTGACATTTTCACAGATCATGTTTTAATTTAGACTATCCAAATATTGATTTACTCATCCTCATGTTGTGTGAAGGTATGCATTGGTTTTCCAGTCAATCGGTATATATATATATATATATATATATATATATATATATATATATATATATATATATATATATATATATATATATATATATATATATATTAAATTTTTTAATCGGTTTATTAAACTATTAAACTTTTACAGATATAACAAAGTAATTTTACAGAGAAAATTAAACAAATATCATTCCCACCTTTACCCTGTAAACAAATTGAAATTACATTTATCTAAGAGAGAAAATAATAATAATAATAATAATAATAATAAATAAATGAAAATAAATAAATAAATTTAATAAATAAATTACAAAATAAAAAAATTATAAATAAAAAAATTTAAATATAAAAATACAATAAATTAAAAAATAAGAATACACATATACCTTGATAACCCAATATTACAAACAATAATCCACAGGTATTTAGAAAAATAAATAAATAAATAAATAAATAAATAAATAAATAAATAAATAAATGTCACTTTGTACACTCTTAGGGGAAACATAGGTTAGGTTTAGGTTTAGATTTGGCATATAACAATAGGAGAAGCCTTTTTGATGCTAAATGGAACTTTCTATAAGGTTCCATATAAAACCATGCAGTTGAAAGTGCAAAATTTTTTTCCAGTCAATCGGTCAAATTACACGTAGCATTAAGATTAAGCAGATTTTTTAAATAATCCAGAATGTTATTATGAAGAGAAGTGCATGATTATCTGGTAAAGATATCACAGACCCGTTATTTGCCCAACTTTTTTGTGAAAACGTACCCCTGTATACATTTCTGGAGAGCTCGAATTATGTAGCCAGAGATACATATGGCTACATTTCGTCTTTAAAACGAATGCTATGTGATGATATAATGTTGCCGATGGCTTCTGTTTCCATTTGCACTACTAGCTGACCGCTTACAACCATGTGGACGGCTTTTCTGCTGTTACCCAGTAGCTCGCCATGTATGCCGGTGGACTTGAGACGCAGAGAGGAGTTGACTGCAAAGATGGGGTTTGAGTTTGGTGAAGAACAGTTTCAGAAAGTGTGTAAAACAAAAGTTAAAAAAGAAAATAAACAAGTAAGGTGAAACAGGGTGAAATTGTCTTAAGATCTAAAAACAGGGTAAAAAAATCAGGTGAGGGCTTTTCCTTTTCATGATTGCTTTTGAAAACATTGGCGGTTGGATTTAGGGAAGGGGGTGATTGGGTCAATCGGTGCTTTTGAAAACACTATTGGTTGGGTTTAGAGAAAGGGGGTGAGTGGGTCAATCTGTGTTTTGAAAACACTATCGGTTGGGTTTAGGTGGGTGGGTCAATTGGTAATTTTGAAAAAAATATTGGTTGGGTTTAGAGATGGGAGTGGGTGGGGGGGTGGATCAGTCTGTCGGTCGTTTGGTTAGTCGGTTGGTCAGTCAGTCAATCAATATCGACCTCTGGTAGATTTACGTGAGAACAGAAGGCACGCATGGTTGCGAGAGAAATTTAAGCCAGAAGACCTTCAATCTTTGAGTGGATATCAGAGTTAGGATGAGTGGCAGCTTTCAAAAAACTTTTTCTATAGGTCTACATGGATTGAAATAAATTTGATTAAATTAGGAAAATTTAAGACAAAATAATAATTTAACCCCCCCCCCCCCCAATTAAAAACATTACATTTATTATTTAATAAGCATATACATTTATATGACATTATTGTCTTTTTGAACATTTCTATATTTGAAATCCATCTGTATTATTTGCAAATGAGACAATCAATAAAAAGTTAAGATCATAAAAAGAACCCCCCTGCATTGAGGTATTAAACAGTTCAACTTAGCACATGAACTACAGTAGAATTAAACTTGAAAGTCAACAGTTCAATTAAACTTTACCTCAGTCAGTCAGCTAGTGGTCAGTTTGATGACATATAGTGCAATTGTGCTGCGGGCATCCTGAGTCCTGACCTTTCCCGATCCCATCCCCCTCTCTCTCTCTCGGGGAACTTCCCTTCCTGTCAATATATAATGTCTTATCACAATAAATAATGACAAAAATAGATATTTTAATTATTTTTTTAGCTCATTTAAACACAATTCTTCAATCAATTGGATGGGATTAAGCTCATAATCATAGAAGCCAATACTGTATTAAAATGGAGTGTGTCCTTACAATGTGTAGCATGATGATGTAGTGAATCATGTCCAATATGTAGTGAGCATGTACGTGAGCATTTTTTAATAGAAACTATATTTATATTAACTACTAAATCACCCATTACATTGTGTATTATTAACATCTACATCTACCCCAACGCTTACAGTTATTAATGTTTATACCTCTCCCAGTTTATACCAGAGGTGCCCAAATTCAGTCCTGGAGGGCCGGTGTCTTGCAAAGTTTAGTTCCAACCCCAATCAGACACCCTTGGGCTAGCTAATCATGCTCTTACTAGACTTTGTAAAAAATATGAATGCAGGTGTGTTGAAGCAAGTTGGAGCTAAAATCTGCAGGACACTGGCCCTCCCCTAAACCCATCCATCACAGTAGCATGGCATCACTGTAGCATGTTACAATGGTAGGCATTACATTGTTTTGAAATAACTGGCTGTGTCCGAAACCGCCTACTACTCAGTAGGTACTGCATTTGAATTTAAATGTGCTACTCATCCATTAGAAAAGTACATTCTATACACTATGAATGCGAGTAGTATGAATAGAACACAGACGTACTACATCCACCATTTTGTCATGATCACGTGACATATGATCACAGGACAGGACATCATGGAATAGCCCAACGTGCATCAGATGCGCACTTCAGAATCTAGTAGTAGGTCATCCAGATACTTCTCGCATGCTGATTTTCATCAGACATACTACTCAGCTCGAGTACTGATTTTAGCATACTATATAGTATGGAAGTGTGCGATTTCGGACGCAGACACGCCCAAACTTGCCCACTAGACTCATTCATTATAGCCTTCAAACCATCACCATATCACCCAATGGGCTTCATCACTCTGTCTACTCTCAACCAGTAAGCTGGTGTGTGTTCTGCAGTCTGGCATAGAAAGGCTCCAGAGGCATCATCCAGGTAGATGCTGCACACTGGTAGGTTGAGGATATCCCCCCAAATCTGTTAAGCACTTTGAGTGCCCAGAAAAGTAATATGCAAATCAAACAAGTCATTATTACAAAATGTGTGGTCTACATCAATTTTAATCACAATAAGCAGACATATATCAACACCATTACTGCTCTGACCAAATGCCAGATGTGCGCAGATGTCGTTCACACAACTTCTTCATGAATGAACTCCAGGACATTAGCAGATTCAGGGGAATCAGATAGCATTACATTGCGAAGATGCTGTGCTCTGTACTGTGAGGGAATCCAGTAATGGTGATGGGTGTTCCATTTCTGGCAAGCGCTGCACACAGTAGACCAATCACAACATTGCAGGTTGATTTTGCAGTGCCATGCTAAAGAATGGTTTGGAAAAATGAATCGCTGAACAAATCAAATGTAAGTCATTGGAATAATTAGGTAAAATAAATTTATTTTGACCTTGAATGCATATCAGCTTGTTTTTGAGGACTCCAAATCTAAATATAAACCTTTTACAATCCTTAATAAGAGCACTAAATATCTTGTTCACATAAATTACTCATGTCTGAGACACAACTGAGCCAGGAATGTCTCTGTTGCCTCTTCAAAACAAAGAAATACATGACAACCTTGAGTGGAATAATGGTGAGATTAGAAAGTGAATGAACCAATCAAAACTCTGCGAAGTCTTGACCATTATGAGTACCATCAAAGCCACACGCCACTGAGCCTGCATGATAAGCTGCAGTGTTGCCTGTCTCTACCATTGGTTAATAATATTTCTTATCAGACCTCTCGGTTGCACTTCCTGTTCTTTAGCTACTGTACCACATCAGGTCAGGAGTTGCAAAAGGCGTTTCCTTGCTGGGAAAGAAATGTATTACCTTTATCTTTGTCCAGTTATTCCATCCTAAATTGGTCTGACCTGATCACGCCCAGAGCTCTTGCCCCATCTCACCATAGGAGCTCGAATGCCTTCGCTTCACCAAGCTAAGATGCTCATGACACAAGAAAGAGATCAGTTTCCCCACAGCAGTGCAATTACACCCAATAAACATCTCCACTGTCAGAATACCAACCCTTCAAATGCTCCCTCATGGGCATGAAACCCTCAGACTTCACCCCAGACAATGTGTTTTGCAAGTCGAATGGGTAAGGCCTTTAAAAATCTCCAGAAAACACCTGCACGCAGAGCCATGTCAATGCACATCCATTAAGGCCACAGAGGCATCTCTGCCCTGCAGGACCAATGACCGCACCATTTCTGTCAGGGCGAGACAAACATCTATGGGGCAGTAGTGGAGAATTGCACAAATCAAGCACTTGAGTAAAAGATATCCAAACAAAGTATTACTCCAGTAACAAGTATCAAGTACTCCTTTTTAACTTGAATTAAAGTACAAAATAACTAGAATTTAACATATTTCGCTCAGACTGGATCATATGAATCAGTGAATTAATAATAATAGTAATAACAATAATTTTAATCAGTGAATCATTAACTGCAGATAAGGTCTGAACAGATCCTTTGAATCGATAAATAGTTAACTGTAGACTCACTCTAAACAGACTGTTAACTGCAGACTCGGTTTGACAACATTAATTGAATCAGTGAATCTTTAACTGTAGGTTCAGTTCGATCAGATCATTTGAATCATTGAACTGTTAACTGGGGACACGCTCCAGATCATTTCAATCAGTGATTTGTAAACTTTAGACTTGCTATGAATTGATCCTTTTTCGAGCTGTTGACTGTGTCGTCTGTCCGAGCAGTCAATTTGAATCAGTGGATTGTTGACTTGTGAACTGACTCAGTTGGATGTCTTCAATTACCAGCTTTCGGTGTGATTTGTGTACCAATTTAAAGTCCAAATGGCTTATTATATGTGCACATCATTCCTCCATAACAATTTAACAATGAGTATGTTTACATGGACACCAATAATCTGATTTTAATATGATTAAGACAATACTCTGATTAAGAGTCTACTATGTAAACAGCGACTTTTGATTAATTTAATCGAATTAAGATCATAATCAAACTAAACAGAAATTAAATTAGGACATGTGGAGTATGCCGATTCTAGTTGCATTAATGAAGTGCAGTACAGACTGGTAAACACTTTAATCAAACTATTTTGACACATTTTGCGACAGGATAGTCTATACACACATGGCTGTTTGAAACTTTTCTCTGCACCTAATAATTCCGTCAAGGACCACAGACACCTGCATCATGAAATGCAGAGGTTTTTTCCCCATATGGCGTGCGGTATCAAATTCCATTAAAACAACACTCTTCCAGCAGTTCATACTTGCATCCAATATCTCCTTTGTCACGGGCGGCATGCATGAAACGTTCCTGAATGACAGTGCCAAACTGCAGTAAAATTCGACAAATTAAGAAATGTGGATAGCGTGGTGACGCAATGACGATAATTAAATTATGTGCTATAATGTAAAACAGGATAATAAAAGGAACATTCAAAAAGCAACTCGTGTAAACACCTTAATCATATTACTGTTTTAATCAGATTAAGGCAAATAATTCGATTACTGATGTCCATGTAAACAGTCAATAGCTACATTCCATTCACCTATTTTTTGCGCATTTTGGATATGCGAGTAAAAGAAATTGGTTGATGGAAACTCCAAGATGAACATCAATTTTGAAAAATGTCCATAAGAACATATGTGCATAACTGAGTAGGATAAACATTTTATTCAATACGAAAAGATGCGATACTACGATAAACTACAATGGAAACACTTTTGCTGAACAAATTCCACTATGCACATTAAAAAATGTCATGTGATTTTGTTATTAGAGATCATGCGATGATTAAAAATGTGCACGAATGGACAAACCAGCAGGTTGAGCACACTGTAAAACATTGGAAATGTTGTTTTGGTCGTTCTAAAACGCCTTAACTGTTTCGGTATTAATGTTATTATATTAATTACCTCCAGAACCGTCAAGAGCATCTGTGCTCCGCGTCTCACGCCTTCAAACGCCACCGCGCATTTATTGCGTGTCAGCATCGTCTTCTGAGGTGCAAGTCGTTATTTAAATGAGGAAAAAGTTCACGAAGCTTCTCCTAATTCAGCAAATTTTGTTTTTACGGTTGATATTTGCCGCCAGTTAATCAGGAAGTGACTATTTTGTTCTCTTTGACTGGTTGGATAGAAATGCTGCTTTATTCGCACATCTTTTATGCGATATTCCAGTTTTGCACATAAAGTTAATTGGCATTTTTGGATGGAAACAAAGCTAATGCGAGTACTGTGGTTAATACTATTGTGGCTAAGTCTGTACATATATCGTAGTGTTTAGTGCATAGACATATAGCACCGAGGTGCTCACGGCGACCAGAGTTAGATTCCCAACTCGAGGCTCCTCTCTTTCCTGTCCTCACTATACTGTCCTATACAATAGAGGTTAAAAACCCCTAAAACAACAAGTTGTCAAACTGGCGTCAATCGTAGAAGCAACTTTTAGACTTAGATTACCAAAACAATAGTTTTTTTGCATGGATTAGTTAGGATTAGTCACCTTAAGAATAACAATGTGCGCTAGAAAAATAAACATTGTGAATTTTGATTTTGGGGCGTCACGGTGGCGCAGTGGGTAGCACGATCGCCTTACAGCAAGAAGGTCGCTTGTTTGAGCCCCGGCTGGGTCAGTTGGCATTTCTGTGTGAAGTTTGCATGTTCTCCCCGTGTTGGTTTCCTCTACAGTATAGGTTAACTGAATAAGCTAAATTGGCCGTAGGGTATGTTTGTGAATGCAAGAGTGTATGGGTGTTTCCAAGTGTTGGGTTGCAGCTGGAAAGCATCCGCTGCGTAAAACATATGCTGGATAAGTTGGTGGTTTATTCCGCTGTGGCGATCCCTTATTAATAAAGGGACTAAGCCGAAAAGAAAATGAATGTATTTAGAATTCACACTGACTTTAACAGGTTAACAAAATTCAGCTCTTCCACTAATTGAACAGTGTTATTGTGAGCGAGTCACATTTTTCCCAATTTGCAAATTACTTTTCACTCTACTAAATTTGTACAATACAAAAGTGAAGTAAACATTTTCTAAAATACTAAGATAAAGTAGAGCTATTTAGTGAAGTAAAACCACTCAGCTATCGTCCTCCATTGCTCTGGGGTTGAAAAAATAAGCACGACTTCCGTCCTCCTGCCATTGTTTTATATTTAAAGCTAAAGTCAGTCTAGCCAATTGCCCCCTTAAAACAAACTCTCGGTGGCTCCATGACCCACTTATTCCCTTGGCCACAGCTCCACGTCCATTGAGCAGACGTTGCAAGATTAAATGCAGCCATACGGCCACTGGAACTGCAACAATACTCGCTCTTCCAGATGAGTGAGCAGAATGGCCTGACTCCTCACGTTTAATATACTGAGGCGCAAGCACCAGTCATCACTGTCTGCACTGCAGCCGTTCACTCACTGCGAAGCTACTCCGATGCTTTATTTAGACAATAACGAGGCAGAAAGTGTGCATCGACACCCATCAAACTGTGATAAGTGCAAACAGTCTGCAAATCCCAAGCAGTGCCGCCTAAACCAAGCTGGCTTTAAATAGGAACAACCGCAGACTAGGAAGTAGCAAAGTTAAAAGGAAAAAAGCAAGGGCACGTAGCCCACAGTTGTTCAGCTGTTGACGTGACCTGGATGGCAGCGAAAGGGATGAGCAGCCGTCATCCCGAGACAGAAGAGCCTCTATCCGTGAGTGTATGCGGCGTGTGTGAGGAAGGGATGGAGAGAAAGCTTAGAATCAGATCCCAGTGTCAGCGTATCTTAGCAACCGTCTCCGTCTCCCAGGTGACAGGGACTAACATCACTTCCTGTCTGTGTGAGAATGTGTGTCTGTGTACTAAGAAGTCTGCATGCATGCATGCAAAAAATAAAAGCAAAACAAAAGTGTGCATGCAAGTAGAAACACTGGACTAGCCTCAAACCGGAGGCTGGGTAATTCTCCTGAACGTCCTACTGGTTGGTAACTTGCATTGCGTGCTCATGTTCCCATATTCAGATTCAGAACATGCATTTGTAATGTGACAGATATGTAGTAATGTCTCACACAAAGCTTCATAATTAATGCCTCCGGGTGCTCGGAGAGAATAAGCATGATGAGACGGTCATTAAAAATGTTTGTTCAGCACACAAGACGGTTAATCAGAAAGGTTCAGTGTCAGATTCTCTATATGTGAAAGCTCAGATCCAAGATATCTGCGTATATGTGTGGACTGTAGTCGTACATTGTGTCTATGTCCAGCCTGATTATGTGTTATGCCAAGAAAAGCTTGGCCAAGAGCTGCCATCTGGTAGAACTACTTGGCACTGGGGTCCACTGTATGGTTCCATGACATATTGGAGTGGTTAATTTTAACGCTGTGACACCATTTGGCTGAATCAAGCATTTTGCAACCTATCATTCAGTCTATTTAAGTCACTCATGCACTGCTATCACACAACTACCAGGTTATTACATAAACTGATACCTTAAAGGGATAGAACTAAATAAAAAATGTGTGATATAAATCAGTGGTTCTCAAAGTAAGGGTTGGGACCCTCCGGGAGGGGGGGGGGGGGGGGGGGGGATCACGGGACAACGAGACCAAATTCATTACATTAAACTAGAAGATTTAACCTACAGAAGAAAAAAATTTATACAGTAAACAAAACGCAAACAAAAAGCCATCTGCCATCATGTTTTTTGTGACACCTTGGGTGATTACATTATATTAAAGACACAGCAAGAGCTTCAGATGCAGCAGATTGATTTTATAGCACCAGGGTAAACTTTCTGACCCCTTTACGGCACTCACGTATATTAAAAATAAATTCAGGCCCCAACTTAACATGGAGAATGGTCTCCGAGTAGCGTTCTCCAAAATTAAACGATAAATAGGCTTGGGCCTATTGGTATGTGTGCACCATTGTGTGCAGGGTTTATATATTTATAGCCACCTCAGAGGATATTGGGGGTCACCAGTAGGGCTGCATGTTTAATCGGGAAAAAGATCGCGATCTCGATTCGCCCCTACACATGATCTTAATCCAGCATTTCTATAATTCAGCCAATTATATTTTCAAGGTCATGAGAGCAGTGTAATGGTGGTCGCTCAAGTCTTTACATTGTTTTATACACGTTGCTCAGCAACACAGACACCTTCAAATGGTGTTAAAAGTGTCACATACTGTATTTATAATGTATAATTCACCCCAAAATGTAATTTCTGTCATAATGTAATGAAGTATTTGCGGCTGCAAAATCACACTAGCTGTTTGTTAACTACCGAGAGGATGCGCGCATGCTTGCGAATGATGTCTACTTTAGTGAACATAACCTGCTTAAGCTGTGAATAACACCTAATAAAGTTGTAAATAACATTCAGTTTGTTGCACAGAGCGATGGTTTGGGAGGAAGCTTGATTTGCATGCAAGTTTTTTTTTCCTCAAAGTGACGGCAGCCATGACATGAGCACACTCGGCAGTGAAAGTGAAACCAAAAGCGCACACATTATTTAAATGATCATATCACATTTTAGTTATGATTACGACAAGCATTTGATACGTTTTTTTTCTTTCATAGTGAACACAAAGTGTTGTGCATGAAAATAAATGTTTACAGTTTCAGTATAACTATTCTAACCTATATAATGTTGAATATAAATGTAAGAGAGAATCTGATAATGACAAATGTCTCATTTTACCAGTGAAAAAATGGTCTAATAATGTTGTCAATGACAAATGACAAGCATATATCTCAGGGGTCACCAATCAAACTTGTTCCTGGAGGGCCGGTGTCCTGCAGATTTTAGCTCCAACCCTAATCAAACACACCTGAACAAGCTAATTATTCAGACAGGTGTGTTGAGGCAAGTTGGAGCTAAACCCTGCAGGGACACCGGCCCTCCAGGACCAAGATTGATGACCCCTGATATATCTCAAACACAATAATTCAACTTTAGAATTATGAATATTCTGATATCATCACTTTACTGTGAATTAACAACCAGGACATACTTAAATATTTAAAGTCCACCATGTTGTTTTACTATATGTTTAATAAAAACAATAGTAATAGCCTACACTTGTTAACCTGTATTTTAGATCTACAGAATCGTGCAAAAATCGTGATCTTGATGTTAAGCAAAAAAAATCATGATTCTCATTTTAGCCAGAATCCTGCAGCCCTAATCGCCAGTTACTGGTATTGATATTTTAGGGGTCGCAGGTTAAAAAGTTTGGGAACCAATGATATAAATCTGTCATTTCATTCCAAATGCTTTTGGCTATATAACACAGAAAAATAATAATTTATGAAAAATGTTGCCAACTACACAGGTAAATGGGCAGTTTTGGGTCCCATTGACTTCAATTATTTGGACAATTGAAAGGATTTTAATGGGAACTATTCAAAACATCTTCCTTTGCAATCATAGGAACACTATGCCTTTAAGGAAGACTTTTAACAAGAAAAAGCTGCGTGAGAAAATTAACTTTATTTAATTTTCATAAAACAACATGCTAGATTTCAAAAAGACAAATTAAGAAAAAGTAAAACCGAGAGAAAGTAAAACGTTCATAAAAATACAATAGTAACCGGATTTGATTGATTCATCTCTGGACGAGAGGAGTAGAAGAGTCTTCAAATTGGAACCTAATTTTTGTAAACGCCTTTCCCTCCAGTTCCTACATATGAACCGCTTACATGATACGGTGATAAGTTTGTGTGTAAAAGCATCAACGAATACTTGAGTATGAAAATAAAGTCGTGATCTCGTTATAAATTCCTCCATTCTTCCCCTACAAGCATTCTTCTAACAAAAAATAAAAAAGATGATGACTTTCATATTCCGTTATTAAACCTCAGAAGCAAAGAATGATGGGGAAAACAGTCCTTAGATGAGATCCATAAGAATTTCATCCTCCATGACGCTCGACACCGACGGCATCCCGGGATTCTGTGAGACTGGACCCCGTGGACCCGTAGGAACCATTAGTGGACCTGTGGGAATGTGAAATATGAATCTACAAAGTTTGGGGGGAAATGAAATGAA
Organism: Danio aesculapii; assembly: GCF_903798145.1. Taxonomy (NCBI): domain Eukaryota; kingdom Metazoa; phylum Chordata; class Actinopteri; order Cypriniformes; family Danionidae; genus Danio; species Danio aesculapii. Next base: position 29,648,773 of record NC_079437.1, read on the forward strand.
GCATAAACCACAGCAAATAAATTCAATCTCTTACACAATTAACAAGGTCACAGATGTGATAAAAATAAATGGTGCTAATGATACTGTAGTGGAAATTAAGCGTTACCCTGGTGAGGCTGTCTCCACTGAGGCTGCATCTGAGCGCCCCCTCCTGGTGCTGCGTGGACCATCTGCTGGATGGGATGCATCCCCTGCATGCCCTGCATCCCGCCCTGCTGTACATAGAGAGGCTGGCATATAAAAGCAAGTCAAACTTCATAGATCAGACTTTACATTGGCTGCATCTAAATATCGCTTACTTTCCCACTATATAGTAGGTCAAAGCAGTATGTGATCAAAGTTATTATTTTTATTTCACTCTACTCATAAAAGAGCAGGTTAAAACTACTAAAATGACTAACTAGTTCAGTCGAGTGAATTGGGACACTTTTATTACAACATGAGGCCGCAGAAGAGAATTTGTGAAAGCAAAGAAACAATGCAACTGAATCTGCTAGATCACATGATCACAATGAAGCAGTGATTCATCCAGTATAGAAATTATTTCTTTAGCAGTTGCAAAGCAATTTTTTTTTTTCAATATAATCAATGACTTCCATATATATGCAAATGTGAGATGAAACTCAAGCTCATGCAAACTCTGTGTCAACTCTGGTGAACCTTTTTGGAGTGCCTTGGACTGACTTTTGCACTGACTATTTAATTTATTTGGATGAATCCCTTATCCAAAGAGCACCAACACGTTATTTACGCTACCCCTGAGCACTTTTTGTTTGATTTTGGATATTCATATTACAGTGCTTTAAAAATGTTATAAAGTTATAAAATTACCAAGCTGCAAAAAATACTTTTCTTAGATCATTTTCTTAGATACTTAGATTTTTTGTTCTGTTTGTAGTTCAAATATCAACAATTCTTAAATCAAGAAGCGTTTTCTCGACAAGCAAAACATATTGTCTTGTTTTAATAAATAATATGTCAAATTGAAGTTGAAGTTTAGCCTGAAGAGAAATGGTCGTGGGCAATTGAGCCTGGCTTTTCTCAAGGTTTTTTTTTTATACCTTCACTTTTGTCAATTGGTGAAGTTTGTTCCTCACCACTGGCTTGCTTGGTTTGGGATTGTGGAGCTGAGCATTAATGAATTTCTCTCTTTAGTGTTTGGACTTTCAGCAGTGAAATATAAACCACACTGAACTGAACTAAACTTCATCTCTGAAAACTGGACTGACACAGTTTAATTTTAATAGAATCTTCTATGTTCAGCTGCTTTGACACAATCTACATTACGAAGGCGCTATAAAAATAAAGAGGAATTTAATTAAAATTGAGTTTTTCCTTAAAACAAGCTAAATAATCTGCCAACCGGGTAAGACAAACAATCTCATGTCAAAATAAAAAAAAAAGATTATTTTGCTTGTTTTAAGCAAAAAAAAAAAAAATCACTTAATTTATTTATTTTTTTTTTGTAAAATGTTTCTTAGTTGAAGAATTATTAAATAATTGGACTAGAAACAAGACAGAAATATACAAGAAATCTATTTCTTGCAGTTCAATGCAGCTTACAATTGCTAAAACTAATGCTATGTGCAGATACCAGTGGAAACAGCCAATGGGCTAAATGCACACAGACTTTTAATTTTCAGCCAGCTAGCTCGACGGCTTGCAGTGAACTGTCTTTCCATTACAAAATCGCCATGTTTAAGATCTGATTTCAATAAAAATAAGTGATCTTCACTGCCTGATTGAAATATGAATAAAAAGTAGGTATCAGGTCTTCAGACAAAAAGCACTGCATTAAATTCAGTTTTCCCCTCCCATCTCTTTAAAATATATGAAAATGTATTTTACCTCAGTATTTTTAATAGAGTTTCTGTGCTAGTCTGGTGGTACTGATGTCACTAGTGGTTACACAGTCTTTCATCTCGCTTTATGCTTGAACAACTAAATGAATGATTAAGCTTATTTAACTGATTGTATTTCAATTACATTACAACATCGATGCTGTAAAAGAAAACTTATAAGCTTTAAAATAGTCACATTAACCATTCAAGTTTACCATTGGCTGACAAACACTAGCTGTGCATAGAGCCCATTAGTTACATGTGTTTAATGTTTACCACATCAGATGATATACATCTTTTCCCACAAGTCAAAGCCATCATCTTTTCTTCTGCAGTTTACTGTTGTTCTTTTACATCCATAGATACTGTTATTATACTTCAAAATGTGGATTAAAACACTGCTCTTGAGGTGTCTGCTGATGTGCACACAGTGGCGTACTTGTGAGTACGCTTTTGAAAGCTAACATGATGAACTGGACACCCTACAGTCTTGTGGACTTAAGTGGCATGCAGCCATTTGAGTCCGCAGGACCACATTGAATTGTGCCATTTGGAATTGAGCCATAATCTCCAAAGCAGCAAGTCGACTGTTGCATCAGAGAGAGCTGAATTACAGCAGTCTTGTGCTACAGCGCCTCACTGGTCAAACCAGATAATTGCAGGCCTTCGGTTTAGATCAGATGATCTCAAGACACTTTTCAACAACCAACCTGCTAACAACTTATTTAACATTAATGTAAAAGGAATAGATCACCCAAAAATGAACATTTACTCATTATTATATTCTGAGTAAAGCTGAAAACCTGTAACCACTGACTTCCATAGTAGGAAAAATAATATAGAAGTCAATGGTTACAGGTTTTCAGCATGTTTCAAAATATCTTCTTTTTGTTCAATAGAAAATAAAAACTCAAACAGGTTTGTGACAAGTGAATGGTCGGTAAATGATTTTCATTTTTGGGTGGGTGACCTATCCTTTAATTATTTTATCCTTAATCCTTTATTAAAAAATAGCTGATAATACAGACTAGGGCTGCACGATATTGGAAAAAATCTGATATTGCGATATTTCATTTTTGTCTGATAAATATTGCGATATGATATTTCACAAGGTAGTTTGAATAGCTGTATTTGCCAATTTTCTAGAAAGTCAGGTACAGAAATTGAGCACTCACAATGCAAACAACGCTTTTCTTACTTTGCTTTGTCTCATTTTTAGTACAAATATCAAAAAATCCTTGGATCAGATAAAAAATATTTTTATTTTTTTTCACTTTTAGAAGAAACAAGCCAAAATTAAGAGTTTTGTTAAATTATCTGCCAATGAGCCAAGTAAAATAACTTATTTTCGCTTTTAAAGTAGATATTTGGACTAGAAACAAAAATTTAAGTAAGAATTATGAATTATATCTAAAAATTACATAAATAAATAAATACAAATAATCTCCAAACATCATAACATTTTTTTCCCCAATGTTCAAACTCTCTTGAAATGTACTTTCACTTTAGAAACAAATGCAAATCATAAAATTATACACTAATATGGATAAACTTGTGACTCTACAAACCACATCTGTTCTGTGGCCCCAAAACTGAAACGATATATTGTGCAGCCCTAATATCGACTAACAGCCCTGCCGCACACACTTACAGGTTGCTGGCTGAGGAGCAGACTGCGGAGCTGGGGATTTGCGCCTGGGTTCGGAAGGCGGAGCATGCCTCCACCAGGAGCCTGAGCTTGACCTTGGACCTGATTGGGTGGAGCACCGGTGACCGGTGCTTGCTGATTGCCTGTTGCGGCTGCTCTCAGCTAATGGAAACCAAAACCACAGTGATGAAGGAAGAAAGTAAGTGGACATGAGAAGGCACTGTTGTAAAACACTTTATTACATAAGTGCTAGCTCTGTGTGAGAGTCTCACAGGAGAGAGCCGTGAATAGAGAGCCACTGTAACTGTGTTAAAGGTATTAAAGGGGACATATTCCACACTTCTCTAGCCTTTTTTCCCAGAAGTCCACTTACAATACAAGTCAAGGCTTCTCATATGAAACACGGCCGTAACTTAGTTTTACATAACCATTTTAAAGTCTCTTTCTAGTCTCAGCCCCCAGACTGATATTCACACAGATTTTCAGAGATTTGATACAGTTAGTAGCGAGTACAACAGACATTCACATGCAGTTTATTCTAGAGATGGGAAGCTCGGGAGAATATAGGAAGATTCCAGATGTTTTATTTGTCTTGTGAAAGCAAACATATTCAACTCAGATCAATTATATTCAGTATTTCACCTTAAAGAATTAGTTCACCCAAAATTAAATCTCATCATTTACTCACATTTCAATTGTTCAAGACATTTCTTCTGTTGAACACAAAATAAGCTATTTTGAAGAATGCTGGTTGATGGCACCCACTGACTTTTATTGTATTTTTTTCCTACTATGGAAGTCAATGGGTACCAGCGTCCAACATTCATCAAAATATCTTCTGGTCAACAAAGAAAAGAAACTCATAATTGATTAAAACCTCATGACGGAGAGTTAAGAGTAAGGCAAATTTCATTTTTGTGTGAACTATCCCTTTAACCATAAATTGAATAATAATAATAATAATAATTTAAAAAGAACAATTTACAACTAGGCATGTGACGATAACTGGTTTCAAGGTTTACCGCAGTTTGGAAAAGTCCAGGATTTAGAACCATCAAAGTTTTCTGTAATACAGTTCCTAAGGCATGTGAACGTTTTATTTTTTTTAATTTTTTATTTTTTTTTTACAAGTTTTTCCCAACTATCTTAGTTAGTTTTTCAGGACAACAGAATATCCAGCTAAAAAGGAACCTCTAGATCAACTGGTCCAAAATATTTAAAAATGTTTAAAATGTTTCTTAAAATAAAATATGTGTTCAATGAGGGGGACAACTTGTGTTTTACCCAGACATTTAAAAAGAACTTATTTTGGAGCAATAATCACAATACCGTGATACCGTCATATTTTTATTCAAGGTTATCATACCGTCAGAATCTTATACCGGTCCATTCCTATTTACAACACTATTTTACTATCTACAAAACCTTATTTCAACTATATTAACTAATTAACATGATAAGGCAAATTCTTAACCAACTCAAGTCTCAACAGCTTTAGGTAAAATGTAATATATACACACTTGTAATGCTGAATGTTTCTGAATCACTTGGGATTCATTCATTTGGGAATCCAATTAAACTATTTAGACGTCTGTGTTCACAAAACAATGAATTATTTATTTTTATAGTTATTTGTTCGGGAATCATATGGACTAAACTGGTTGTGTTTTATATTTACGTTTCACTGAAAAGTTATCCATTCATGAAATGCACTACACTGCATGCTGCATAATTTGGATTCATTAAAAAGAACTGCCCCATAAAAGTAATTTATATGGAAGCGGGGTTGACCACACTAGTTACGCTGTATACAGTTGCAGTCAGAATTATTATTATTATATATATTTTTATTCTGTATATTTTTTCCTCAATTTTATGTTTAATTAAATTTGATTATTTCTATATATATTAAAGAAGATTATTTCAACACATTTCTAAGCATAATAGTTTTAATAACTAATTTCTAATAACTTAATTATTTTATCTTTACCAGAAGTGGGTAGTAACGATTTACATTTGCTTCGTTACATTTACTTGAGTAAAATTGCTGGGTCCTGTGTAATTAAGTACATTTAAAAATGTGGACATTTACTCGAGTAAATTATTAGAGAAAAATTATTACTTTTACTTTTTACTAATTTGGCGGCGTTCCTCTGTTCCTGTCAAATATTAACAATAAATATGATTCATACGACTTGTTTGCAAATATCGCGAGGCCACATTCGAGAGGTTGTGTTGCAAGAGGTTGCTATAGAGACGAGTCTCCCGCTTTCGGTTAGAGAAGTCATGCGCGCCCATGTTGCAATTATGGCTGAAGTCAAGGAAGACGTGCGAGTTTATACTGTGGTCATGCCATGTCGCCATTTGCGATTCTGAGAAGGACAGTCACGCTGTCTGTGCAGTGAGTCACCCGCAGCCTCAAGTTCAGTCTATGTTTTTACTCCTAGATGTAAACAAGAATAGTTTGATAATGCAACGCACGCATTAGAGAGAAAAGCAGAGCAGAGGAAGGAGTTTACATTTTTAATTTCTCCATAGTAAAACAGCTTTTTAAGTAATGTTAGTTGGATCACATTAATTACCCGCGCTCGACTTTTTTTAAAATAAAAAAATTTAATTAAAAAATAAATAAAAATCGCAGCTTAAAAAAAAAAAAGATTTATATATTTATAGATAGATAGATAGATAGATAGATAGATAGATAGATAGATAGATAGATAGATAGATAGATAGATAGATAGATAGATAGATAGATAGATAACGAAAAGTAACTAGTAACTATTTACTTGAGTATTTTTTTCATCAGATACTTTTTTACTCTTATTCGAGTAACTTTAATAATTGTTACTTTTACCGGAGTAAAAATTTCTGCAAGTACTTGTACTTTTACTTGAGTGTAGATTTTGGATACTCCACCCACCTCTGATCTTGCCATGATGACAGCACATCATATTTTACTAGACATTTTTCAATACACTAGTATTCAGCTTAAAGTGCAATTTAAAGGCTTAACTAGGTTAATTAAATTAACTAGGCAGGTTAGGGTTATTAGGCAAGTTATTGTATAACAATGGTTTGTTCTGTAGACCATCGAGAAAAAAAATTGCTTAAGAGGGCTAATAATTTTGACCCTAAAATGGTTTTAAAAAAATTAAAAACTGCTTTTATTCTAGCCAAAATAAAACAAATAAGACTTTCTCCTGAAGGAAAAATATTATAGGAAATACTGTAAAAACTCCTTGCTCTGTTAATCATCGTTTGGGAAATATTTAAAAAATAAAATAACTACACTGGTTGTGGTTAATGTTTACATTCTTTGCAGTCTATCAAAATAAAAAAGGAGTTATTTTAAATGAAATTAATAATTTATGAAATAATAACATTGTTTCATTGTATTTCTAATCAAATAAACACAGCTTTAGTGGCCATAAGAGACTTAATTAGCAAAATCCCCTTTAACACATGGTGCTGTTCACAAGGCTGGTGCTAAAATGTCAGAGACTAAAGTTGTGAAACCCTACGCTTGCAGGACCTGTGTGTGTGTTTGTGTGCATGCATGCATGTATTATTATATTTGTGATTCTCACCATGTTGTTTTGCCTCTGCTGGTCCTCCATCAGTGTGACCTGACTGACGGAGGGCAAGCCCACCACCACAGACTGAGGCAGCAAGAGAAGGACAGAGAGGAGGAGAGCAGGAGGGTTAAGAACAGCATGCACATTCCATCTCAAGCCCAGGAGAAACACAAATAGGGTGAGTGCACAGGGCCAGAGGACCAGAGAGAGAGCAGGCAGGGGAGAGGGGATGGGGGGGAACACTGCTGCTTTACCTGCTGTGGCACATTGCCATGTGTAACAGGAATAGGGCCTGGCGGTCTGTTGAGGAAGTTCTGATTGGGCTGCACCTGTCCAGGTTGCATCTGACCAGGGAAGGGAGAAATAAGGAATTAAAGAAATGTTGCATAGGCACACTTTTCGGCTGTTCTGTTCATGACGGAGTATTTAGATGTACATTTATGTTACTGTACATGTTGTGCTAGAGTTCCCATGCATGCATATTTTTTAAGCCTGCGTCTGTATAATTGATTTTGCTTTTTAGTGCATTCCTGTTAATAAACATTATTTTTATTGTTATTTTCTTTTAATGGTGATCGGATACTGACTGATCTTTTATGTCGAGTTTACACTGCAGGATGGATCTGCGACATGGGATTTCACACTGCATGCCTTTACAATAGGAAGAATCAGCAATAACTTTGTCTCAGTCTACAAACTACGTCTCTCAAAACTAAACAAACCCGAGAAGTGACATGGAAACAACGCGAGGTCACGTAGTATATCTGTTGTTATTAACTACATAATAAGAAAGAAGCCCTTAGTGGGGTAGAAAATGTATTTATTTAGCTCACCTGGCTTTTGAAGGGAATTAGCAATTTCTCTCAATTTTCTTTTTCGACCCGGTTGAGTTATTGCTCCTGCCAAATTTACACTAGTTTTTCCTTCCTTTCTTGGGTCCAAATAGACTGACCGCTTTTAACATCTCCCCAACCCCCCGCTGGGCTGCAGATACCCACATTAGTGGATGCTGCTCTCTCATTGGCTGCAGGTGATCGCTGAATCAAAACACATTTCACACGGCATGATTTTAAAATGCCGACAGCTCCAGATATTTAGCCAAATATCTCACGGGTGTGTGCAACTTATCTGCGATTCTCTCAGATCGTTTTTCTGTGATAGTTCACACGGTGATTGTTACTCATGTGAACGAGCACCGATTTGCCTGCGAGTTCAGGTATTTGTCGAGGATTTCTCAAAACCTGGCGGCAAGTCAAAATCAGGGCTAAAATCATGCAGTCTGAACTTGGCATTAGTCAGCATAAAGAAGTCTAGCAGTATGGTAAAGGGTTTTGTTTTCATTGATAAATAATAAGTGATTTCCAATTTCTTATAAAAAAAAGGAGAGTTTACGTTATGAAAGAAAAGTAAAAAGCATCAGTTTAAGTTGAAAAATTGTACAGAGCATTATGGTTAAAAGGACGGTTCACCCACAAATTCTGTCATAATTTACACTTCCTTCACTTTTTTCCACATCTCTTTTACTTTTTTCTTTTTCTGTTGAACACAAAGGAAGCTATACAAAAGAATGTTGGAAGAAAAAAATTGTTCCTACTATGGATTTTAATGGCTTTAATTGTCAAATTTTTTTCTTTAAAATCTTCAGGATAAATTGTTTTGTTCAACAGAAGAATTAAATTCATAAAAGTTAAGAACTTTCTGAACGCGAGCAATTGGTGAGGAAATTGTCATTTATGGATGAACTATTAAACGATGAGGTACTTTTTTGTCAGTAATAAAGATTTTAGTAATTGTAGTAATAAAGATTATGTACAGCACAATTTGTAATATAATTTTGAGAGAATGCTTCTTACAAGAATTTAAGGGATAGTTCACCCAAAAAATTCAAACGTGCTCATCATTTACTCACCCTCAAGTGCTTACAAACCCAAAAGAACATCCTTTTAAGAAAGCTGAAAACCTGAAACCATTGACTTCCATAGTAGGAAGAACAAATACTATGGAAGTCTATGGTTACAGGTTTTCAGCTTTTTTCAAAATATCTTCTTCTGTGTTCATCAGAATAATGAAAATTATAAAGGTTTGGAACAAGGAAAGGGTGAGTAAATAATGACATTTCTTATGTTTTTTGTTGTGAAATATTCCTTTAAAGTCAAATGCACATTTCAATCAAATATTTAAAGATTTGAAGATGCACAGTTTACTGGCTCTTACTCGTACTTGTTTTGTCTCGTATAACCAACTTAAATATTAATGTAATACCCAGTGTAAGCGTTTCATAAGTCTTTATTAAAACTGTGATTCTAGAAAAGAGTATTCCTTTAGGAGTGAAATTAAAAAAATTCCAACACTGCCATAGTAGATCAGTGCATTTTATTCATTGAAATCATAAGCTGTTTAGCTGGTATGATGATGCAGATCAAGACATGCGCCAGGGACAACTGAATCTTGCAAAATGATCTTATATTAGGCTGCAGTTCATAAGATAGTTACTGGCCGACAGGGCTTTGTTTAAAACTGCCAAAGCCCCCTTTAACTCACAAATAACACTTAGCAAAGCGTTAATTTTAGATGATGCGTGTTGAAATTTGCACACCATCAAGCAAAGTCTGAGTCAGTTGCTCACATAATGGAAAAATAAATATAACTAGTTTAAAAATAACTATGTTCTTTGTACATTTAACGGGAACAAAAAGACTGTGCCATTTAAGAAGTGTATTTTGTGTCTTTGTTTTTGTGCGTGGTGTATATACTCTTACATTTTTTTAGGCCATTAAAATACTAAGCAAAAGCAAGAGGTATTTTCTTGGAAAATATGTATGAATGTAGATAATAATAAAATAAATGTAATAATGTCATTTTGTTTTACTTTAGTCAAAAAAAAATCCAGTAACAAGAAATTGATTTTAATGTTAGTTTTAAAAAACGTCAACATTTTTATGCAGCTTTGTTTGCATTACATCAATGACAGTGTTTGTTTGCATTCCTGTGACTCACCGAGCGTTGCTGTTGCACTTGTTTATGGTTAGTGATGACCTGCCGAATGCCGTTGACGAATCCGCTCTGGTCATTAGGAATGAGTCCCATGAAGATCCTCTTCCTAGATGAGTACAGCAGCATCAGCACACGCACCTCACACGGAGCACTGTGGGGGAAGTGCACACATCCAGCCTACACACACACACACAGACAGACAGACAGACAGAGAATATACATCAAAATATGTGCCAATCCACACATCTAGACACACAACTACTGGAGTGACTGGAGAGCTGCCTGGGCCTTCACGATTACATTTGAAGACAGGATTAAAATGAACTAAGCAGCCGTTTTCCCAGACACAGATGGAACCTAAAACTGAATTTAATCAGTGTTAATGGTGATTCACTACTGACAGATCTCTTAGTCTTCGTCAAGGGATCTAGCTCCAGGGTAAAGGTTCATTTCAGAGCCTTTCATTTTCAGAGGAAACGCTGGATGTGCTGATGGATTTTTTTTTCATGAGACATTTTTTTCCTGTAGTTAATGTGAAAATCTTTTTATTTTGCTGCATTAACACTCGAAAGCAGAGGAAGAACTCCCCCAAGAGGCTGAAGAGCATAATTACACACACAAACACAGTCACTTTAGTAGCCTGCAATCCACCTCTTTTCTACATCCCATGATGCTGTGTGAATTATGAGAGTAATTTCCATTAAACTGTAAAAAAAAAAAAAAATCAATGAAGTGTTTTAAAAACCAGCTACAGGGTCATTATTCTCCTCACAGTTCATCCATAGAATATTAAAAGCCAACTTATTAGAATTAACATATTACTTTCAGTAAACCAAGATGAATAACTCAATTTTTAATCCGCAACAATATTATGGATGTTTGTTGAATACTACATTACCATAGAAAATACAAAGAGAAAATAATCTGGAGGAACAAAACAGAGGTTTCTGTAGGTTTCAGTTTAATGTAAATTTAAGACTTAATTTAAGACCATTATGAATAAAATTTTAGACTCATAACTGGCTAAATGCTAAGAAATCTTTCAAATGGCCCAGACGGAAAAGATTTTTATTTGCCCTATTAAAAATATATATATTATAATTGAATACATTTAATCATAAAATTAAATATTTTGATATTTCTTGGCTTTCTTTGTGTAAAAGCAAGCAAGCGCTACTTGTATCCATACACTTTTTAATCGAACATAAACTTTCTTTAAAATAAAAAATGTTGTAAAAGTTAAAAAAAAACTATAATAAACTAAATCTATGCACAACAATCTGTCCAGGCCGGTGTCAGGGCTGTTCATTTTAAACAAATGTTATTGTAAGAAAAAAAATTAAACCATTATGATAGAGTTAAAAATTGACCTTTTTAATAAACAGTCGAAAGTTTTATTGAGATGGATTGTTGGTGATTGTATGGGTTTTGGCCAGATCAGGTAGCGATACATGAACATAGGAAAATTAAGACCCGTTTAAAAAAAGATTTAAGACCTACAATACAATATTTCAGTCAATTTAAGACTTTTTAAGGCCTAAAATTTTGATTTAGAGATTTAAGACACTTTAGGACCCCGCAGAAACCCTGTTGGCCACAGATCAGCTTGTGATACTAATGTCATGTTAAAATATCAACAGTAAACTCATTTATAATGTATAAATATAAAGCACAAATCCAAACGTACCTCTCACTAATGATTATTTTTAGCACAACCTTCTTGTGTAAAGTAATTCGTTTAAGTAATTTTGAATGGAAGTTCCTTAAACTGGAAGTGCAACCCATAATTTAAAACAGCAGTCACGTGAGAAAATATAATATAATATATAATATAGTATATGTACATGTGTATATATATATATATATATATATATATATATATATATATATATATATATATATATATATATATATATATACACATACATACATACATACATACATACATGCACATGTTCATAAACGAATATTTTCTCAATTTAAATGAGTAGCGGCTTGGATCCGGAAACAGCATTTCATACATCACCAATATATCAAGCGGTCTGTAAAGGCTGAATATACATTAATAACAAAGCATTATACCGGTAATTTATTACATTACTGTAATAAAAGCAGGGAATTTCCATAAAGGTAAAGAAAATATTAATATATTTTTGACCTAGATGAGCAATTTCAAGCATGATATTTAATTTTTGGACTGACTCATGTAAGGAATTAATATGATGCTGTTGGTGTACTTACAAATCCACTGGTCATAATACGATACAGTCCTTTTAAAGACTCCATATCTTTGTTAGTGAACAGAAACTGCACCATACGAGAGTTCCTGAACAGAGGGCCCAGAGTGGTCTATAGAGAGACAAGACAGAGAGAAGTTTCATTAATAAAACATGAGAGCAGATGTTTAACAGACCACAAATCAGAATGACCACAAGAAGAAAAAAGCAAGAATGAGAGTTTAAAATACGTGGGAGACTTCAGAAGGAAATTCACCTTCTTTATAGTATGAAGAATAATTAAAGGTTTTAAATTGTACAAAGAATATGTTCTATAAATGAACATATTGAATTTCACACTGTGTTTAGAATATTTTGAGTAGAACATTTAATAAACTAGGAGAATAAGATCAGGGAAGAGTAGGAGAGGATGATGGAGGAAAGAGAACAAGAAGAAAAAGGAGGAGCAAATGAGAAAGAAGTGGATGATCAAGACATAGAGGATAGGAGACGATAATTAATCATGAGGGGGAGCTGATGATACCATGAGCAGAAAGAGGAGGAGGAAAAGATTGAGGAGGAGGAGAAAACACAAGAGAGCAAGAACCATGTTGGAAAGTGGAGAGATGATCATTAGGTAAAAAAGAGAAAAAGAAATCAGAGCAAAGGGAGGAAGAAAAGGCTGAAATAAAAAGATGACATTTTGATTGAGGAAGAGGAGATGATGATTATCGAGTAGAATAAAAGTATGGGAGGAAAAAAAAAAAAAGAAAGAGGTTTAGAAAATCTTTAATTAACCATTACATTACACAATTACAACATTACAATAAAGTAGCAAACGGTCAAGTTTAATCACCAATCAAATAATAAGATATTTTCCAAGGATACAAAAGAACACAGAAAACCATCAATGTTTTCTGTCATTTAAAAAAAATTATATTCTTGATTCAACTAGTGCTGTGAACAAATTGACAACATTTACAATCCGTTCTTCCAGAGCAAATCAACAGGTTTTCCAAATGGCTAATATTGCTTGAGTAACCATAAAATTAAAAAAGGTACATCGTTCCTTATTTTCCTTGGAATATTTAATGCCGTAAATAAAAGTTGTTTTATTAAACCTAAAGCCCAACCCTCCGATAATCCTTTCAAGCATTGTGAAAAGTAGCACCAACCTTGAACATTCCACAAAAACATGAAAAACAGTTACATGATAATTGCTGAAATAACAAGAAGGTGAAATATTTGGATTAAGTTTTAAGACAAACTTGCTAACACACAATGCAATATTTTCCACTGTAAATCACCTGAACGTTTTGGAAGGGGACATTTATAAAAAAAAAAAGTCTTAAAGAAGGATAAATGTACTCTGTAAATAGACAGTTTTCCCCTCCGTTTTGTGTCGCATCTATCATTTGAAAGAAAGAAAGAAAGAAAGAAAGAAACACAGAAAAAAAAGCACAGAAAGAAAGAAAGAAAGAAAGAAAGAAAGAAAGAAAGAAAGAAAGAAAGAAAAGTTTTGGAGGTGGAGGAAGATGAGGGAAAGGTTAAAAAACAAATGATTAAGAAATGAAAAAAGGAGCGGATTAATTTTTAAAGGAGAAGAAATAAACAGGAGGACAAAGGAGGAGTTGATAATCAAAAAGAAGATGGGATGACCGGGTAGAGAAAGAAAGAAAACAGAAGAAAGAAGAACAGAAGAAAAATACAAGAAGAAGAAAGCAAAGGAGGAAAATGAATAGACTAAAGGAAATAAGAGAAGACAGATGAAGGAGGATAAGAAGACATAGAAAAAGAATCAGATGAAGTAAAAGGAGGAGGGTGAAGAATAAGGGGCCGATCACACCAAACACGCTTTTCCGTTCTAATAATCGTGAGGCACACCACACTGCCTTTTTTGTTGACAAGAAAAAAAGAAGTGCGCTGCGCTTTTCATGTCATAAGTTAAAGAGATATTATAGTAAACTTAGTTTGGAAATTGTTTTCTTTTCATTGAGATTTTTGTTTAAAATGTTGCTTTTCAATGGGGGTGTATGAACATAAAATATTTTAACTCATATTTAACTCAATATTTTCATTCATTCTTTCTAACGTTAGATATCCGTGCTGTTGTTCTATTGGAATTTTCATTCCAAAATGGCTGCCGTGTGACACTACGGCATCTAGTGGCTGTTTCAAAAATAGCAACAGAGTGTCGCCTCTTGGTGATTCTGAAGAAACCCCGCCTCTGCTTTTATTTGATTGGAGAATTAAAAAGACGCAACTGATGTAACACGCTTTTTCCACTCAGTTTCCACTGCGCACCGAAAAAAACCCGCAAGGCGCAGCAGGCAGTTAAAACATGAGGCGTACAGGGAGCATAAGCAGCGCACAAAACACTCACAGCCGTTAGTAAATCATTTAAAAAAAGCGCCTCTCAATGCAAAAAGTGTTTGCTGTGTTATCGGTCCCTAAGAAGACAACTTGAAATGAGAATACAAGGTGGACAATAAGCTTAAAAACATAAAGATAGAGAGGACAATGAAGAAACAAGAATATGATGGAGGGAGGAAAAGTTGGAAGAGGATGTAAAGGACAAGTAAAATATCAGTGAAGGAAAAAGTCTGGAATGACGATTGATATTTACCAGGAGCTGTTGAGGGATGAGCTGCATGATCAGCTTCTGTGGCCACTGGTCTGTGTTTCTGAAACAAAAGAGTGGGTAAAACACTTGGCTTGATCCTCTCTGTGCATTCTCAGCTTTGACTGCACATTATGCAAATCTGGGTCAAATGGGAGTCACTCACAGATTCTCTCCTTGGCTGACTTGGACCTGGCAGGGCAGGGAGCGTGTAAGTTTTGTGTTGGAGTCCATGGAGGAGGCCTTGGGCTTCTGCGGTGATTGATGGAGACAGAGGGAGAGGTGACAGGGTGAGGGGAAAAAAGGAGAGGCAGAATAAGATGAAGAGGTTAACATACACAGTAAAAAGAGCCGGCTGGCAGAGATGAATGGTGCGGCTTCAGGCAAGAGGTCTCGCTGAAATATACAACCTGTGTGAGCAACTTCCAGAACAAGAAAGATGACACTGACAAACAAACAGTGGCAACATTATTATGTCAATCAAAAATGGTGCAATCAATGAGGTAAAAAGACCACCACCTTCTCTATTTGTAATTTTTAAAAATGATCTCAGGACCCCTGCTGTTTTGAAGCATATTCATACTTCCCAGCAGGGGAACATGTCTGATGAAACAAATTTTCAGGGCTTCATTTCGACAGACTTGTTGACTAAATAATTATAATTTTTTTGACATAAAAATCTCTTGTGTTCACCAAGGCTACATATATTTAAAAACACTAATATTACAAAATCATAACTTGTAAAGGTTTTGTTTCTATTGCAACAGTTGAAATCAAAAATTCAAGTCCTCTGTGTCAAACAAGCTTTCAGAACTAATTTGAACATGTTGATTTGGTGCTCAAGAAATGTCTAATTCTAGTTTCTAATTATTTTCAATGCTGAGAATAATTTTGGGAATGTGATACACTACCAGGCCCGTAGCCAGGGGGGATCGAAAAATGCTTTAGTGAGGAGAGTTGAATGTGCTGGCCAGTTTGTTATTGCCTAATAAATAACAATAGGCTAGTTTTAATTGAAGGCTTTAACAGATTCCTATATTTTCAATAAATTTGTATCTTAAAATAAGTATTGTATTCATGTTTCTTCATTCTAAATCTTTAGGAAATATATTTGGTGCATCAAAAAGTGTGGTTAGGATGACCCTCCGACAAGCTAATTCAGCAAAAAATAGTGTTTAAAGTGTCACTAAAATGCAGGATTTAAATCTCATAATTAAATTATATATATATATATATATATACACACATACACACAAATGGTGATCATAATAGAGCATATGATATTAGAGCAGTGTTTGTCAACCATCTTCCTGGAGGACCACCGGCTCTGCACATTTTCCAGAGCTATGTCTCATTTCAGAGGCTGCATCCTCCAAAGAATTGTATCCTTCATTACCTGGGAAACGAAGGACACATTTTAAGGCTGCATTTGAAGGACCCTTCAAACTTTTTAAAATGAAACAACCTTTGTTGCGCCGTGATGTCACAGCGCCCTTCGAATGCATCCTTCGGAGGATGCAGCCTTTAAAATGAGATGTCTCCTAAACGAAACACCGGATTCAGATCATCAGCTCACTAGCAGAGACTGAAAGATGTATAATGGGTGTAACAGACAAAGGGGACATCCAAAACATGCAGTGTTGGTGATCCTCCAGGACCGTGGTTGAGGATTTCCTGAAGGATCATTTGACAGTGAAAACTGGAATAATAAAACTGGAAATTTAACCTTGAATCAGGAATTAAAATTCATTCATTCAATTTCTAATTGGCTTCGTCCATTTATTAATCAGGGGTCACCACAGCGGAATGAATTGCCAATTTATCAGCATTTGTTTTACGCAGTGGATGCCCTTCCAACCACAACCCAACACTGGGAAACACCCATACACTTGCATTCACACACACATACTACGCCCAATTTTTCATTCATTTATTTTCTTTTCGGCTTATTCTCTTTATTAATCTGGGGTCACCACAGCGGAATGAACCACCAACTTATCCAGCACATGTTTTTACACGTCAGATGCCCATCCATCTGCAACCCATCACTGGTAAACACCCATACACACTCATTCACACACATACACTATGGCCAATTTATCTTATTCAATTCACCTATACCACATGCACCCGGAGAAAACCCACGCGAACATGGGGAAAACATGCAAACTCCACACAGAAATGCCAACTGACCCAGCCGGGGCTCGAACCAGCGACCTTTTTGCTGTGAGATGATCATGATACCCACTGCACCACCGTGATGCTCAGGGATTAAAATGACAATTTAAAATACATTCAAGTAGAAAACCTTTTGTTTTTGATAGAACTCTATAATCTGTATTTTTCATCCAGACGCCTTCTAAAAACCCTTGTAGAAGCCAAAATTATCATGGTTTTTGCACATCAATTCTACAAAGCACTTTACAGTATCACTTCAAACGGACAGTGTAGAGAAAACACAGGGCTCATCTGCAGACTGAAAGAGTTGTGGCGCAGAATTACTATTGATTTAATTTACACAGTTCAGCCTGGCAGTGTTTGTGTTTGCGAATAGTGTGCGGTGAGCTGTGTGAACTCATCATCCAGATGGTGACTCGGCGACAGGCCTCGGCATTGAAGCGTTCCTCCGTGCTTGATGAGCTGGCATGTTATTGACCAGATTGTCATAATGACCAAAGCATAAGCGCCTGTGCTTTTGTTTCCTGATCATTTGTGTTGACCCATTGTCAAAGCCAAACACTTCAATGGCGCAATAGTGTGTTTGAGAACATTCACCGCTGAGACGCCCCCATGAGATGATCTCGTGGCCATTGCCGGAATGGTCAATAGAGTTTCATTAAATTTAAAGACAGGACGTCACCCATAAATCAAACAGAAATCAAGAAACGTCATTGATCCCATTACAGTCTGTGCAAATGGCAAAATACCCTCGGGTCACCTAACAATACATCAATGAAGGACGATTAGATAGCTTTAGCAGATTCGGTCTCGGGTAGCAAATTAATCTAATGTCTACACACAAAAACAAGATTTAATCTGGGTTGCGGGTTAAAAGGTCTTTCAGACAGATTAATTGAGAATCCAATTAGGTCTCATTTTTCAGTACTAAACAAAAAAACAGATCTCTGGCACAAGCAGGTAGTGTGTGTGACACTACTGACACAAAACGGACAAATTCTCATACTCTTAACACAGTTTTAATGTTATTTCTGTATTTTTTCATACTATTAAAGTACTCTGTTGTAATTTTCGCTTGAACATTTTGCAGAGTAGCATGATTAATCAGACAAAAGGTCACAATTTTGTTTCAAACATGAATGCAATCTTATTCTTAAATTACTTATGATTTACATGTCTAGTAAACATTCACCTCTGCGTTTGACCCACAGAGAAAAGCCATCAAAGATATACAATAAATAGTGTTTGGATAGAAACACTAATGCTCATGGTAGAATCAATCATCTTTTGAAAGTAACTTCACATGAAAGTTACATATCGCGTTATTGCATTAATGGCAAATAGATTTTGTCAGGACCTTAGATGATTTACAATGGATATAAAATGTATACTATATTTAAATGTGTAAATATACTGTATATAATTTGGATTCATTCTAGGGTTGCACAATGTATCGTTTGAGCATCGATATCACGATGTGTGCGTGTGTCACACTGCCAGATATGCAATGTTAAGCTGGGATTTAAGTCATGTAGTGAAATTGTATTTATATCGCAATATAAATCGCAGGAAAAAAAAAAATATCAGCGCCAAATTTTTCCAATATCATGCCTAATTCATTCTATGGATCGTAGTCATGCTGACAAATCAAGTTCCGCTTAAGTTTTGTGCAAAAGCCTGAAGAATTTGTGCAAGTATTGACTGGCATTTGAATCATTCTTAATTCCCTCAAACTTGTTGAAGACCCCAGTTCCAGCTGAAGAAAAACATTCCCAAGGCATGAGGTTGCCACCAACAAGCTTCAGTGTGGCTATGCTGTTCTTTTTGTGTCCAACATACCTTTAGGAATGGAAAAAAAAAAATCATACCATAGACTCTTTTATCCTACATCCTACAGACTTCAAATGCTTCAAGTGTTTTTGCAAAATTTAGCTTCTTAGCGTCTTGCCACCTTACCCCATAGCCTAAACATATGAAGAATACAGGAGACTGCTGTCATATGTACTAACCAGCCAGAACTTTTCAGATATTCATGCAGCTCACTTAATGTTGCTTTTGGCCTCAACAACTTCCCTGACCAGTTTTCCTTTCTTCTTTTCAGCTGTTTTGGAGAAACGTCCATTTCTTGGTAAAGTCACTGTTGTACCATATTTTCTTCACTGTGTTCCATGGTATATCTAATGCCTTGTAAATAAATGTGCCTGTATCCTTTCCTTGGCTAATACATTTTAACAGTGAAAATTATCTATGGAGCATTGATTCTGCTTTTAGATGCAACTAACAAAACAGTAGAAAAGTTCGATTGCGATTAATCAGAGGCACTATACTTGATGGCATAATAAGAGTTTGAATATAATTTCTTCATTCTAAGCAATAGGGTATATGCCGAAGCATGCTAATAGGACTTTTAATTTGCCAGTAACCTGGGTTAAGCGCTTCCGATATAAAGTGGGTCTCAGATTGTACAAGAAGCACTGCATTAAATTACATTTTCCCCGCCATGTCTTTATAATATGAGCATTTATTTTACCCCAGTATATTCAATGCAGCTTCTGCTCTAGCCTGCCGATTTTGACAGGAGCGTGCGAGTAAACGGCCTTTTCTCTCGTTTTACGCTTGAGCAACTAAATGAATGCCAAAGTCTATTTAACTGATTGTATTGTAATGACATTCCAACATCGATGCTGTAAAAGGAATCGTATAAAAATGGAAAAAACTCACAACAACAGATCACCGGAAGTTTATCAGTATGGGAACAACACTAGCTCGGCATATACCCTATCCCCAATTAT